>NW_026885324.1:0-66245 GCF_032173495.1 Musca vetustissima | reverse complement strand
CGCCATTTACTGTCAGACCCACTTTGACAGACTCCTTCTCAATTTGTTCAAAGGTGGTTGTTACCGCTCGCAATGTTCGTCCCCTTATGTCGATGTCGTCGCCGTAGGCATGTAACATGTGTAGTTTTTACAGAATGTCATTTCTGTTCACATTTTCTTCTCGTATGAACTTTTCCAGCTGGATGTTAAAAAGGTCACATGACAAAATGTCACCTTGTCTGAGTCCTCGTTCGGTATTAAAGGGATCCAAGTCTTTCAAACTTTAACAGCTGTCCTTCTTCCAGTTAATGTTATCCTGCATAATCGAACGCAGGCATAGATTTGAACGCCTTTTAACGGATTGGGCTGTCGAATGCCGCTTTGCAGTTGTCGAAAAGGTGGAATGTGTCGATGTATTTTTCAAGATTTGGCGCTGTGTAAAAATCTGGTCAATGGTGGATTTGCCAAGTCTGAAGCCGGATTGCAAATCATTGGCTATGCCTTCTTCTAGCCAAATTGTAATAATCAGTTGGGGCATGCGCCTGATCAGCGTCTGACCACCGGTCTTGAATAGTTCGGCACCAGCTGTTTTCTTGGCTAGGTAGTATAAAATCCATGCTGTCATCTCTAATTGGTTCTTGGGAATCCTCTTCACTGTTAATTTTATACCAGAAGCTTTGCAAAATACTCCTTCCAGATCCTCAACACGCTGTCTGTGTCTGTCACCAGGCTACCTTCTTCATCCCTATGGGAGGATGTGCCCGTCGGTTTGGTCTTATACTCGTTGGTAAAATTTCCGGACTTCATTCTGACTCCTGTACACCTCGATTTGCTCCCGATCACGTTTTCTTGTTCTTCTTTCTTTTTTCTAAAACTACATTTATCCTCTCTCCTTTTCTCCCTCGCATTGCGTGTTGCTACTGTTTGCAGGATTGCCCTATACGCTGCGTTTTCGCCTGAGAATCATTACGAAACTCCTGATCGTACCATGGGTTTCTTGGTGGTAATCTTTGGTACCCAAGTGTTGCTTTGAAGTGAAGTGACAAGAAGTGCTATCAACTAGCAAGTGGGTAAGTTGAGCGGAGTAGGCTTCTACTACCTGTTGTGTTTGCAGCTTTCCGACGCCAAGTTTCCGTGTTACATTAGAGACGAGTGCGAACCTTGGCTGTTACAAGGTAATGGCCCGAATCGATATTCACTCCTCGGATCAATGGAACATAAAACGCTGATCGGGAGAAATCCAGATGACCTTGTGTATATTGAGATGATTGAATCTGATGCTGCTAACTACCATGTTTTTTGCTGAAGTCTGAATTTTCCAACGGTAGGGCCAAAAATATGTTCCCTTCCGATTTTTGCATTAAAATCTCCTAGCATCTCCCGGCAGCGGACTTATGCAGTTTCTAGGCGCTCGTAAAATATGTCTGTTCATCATTGTTTTCCGTCGGAGCATGGGCACAAATAAGGCAGACGTTGAAGGACTTCGCTTTTATATGGATTATTCGCTCATCTACTAAAGTGGATCTGGAAACGAGGTATTTTATTCTACTGTTGACGATAAATCCGCAGCCAAATTCATGTCTCGTTTCATGACTTCTATAAACAGTGCGTAGGCATCTGATTTTTGTACGCCAGTCCCTTCTCATTCCATTTCCTGTAAGGCAATAATATCGGCTTTGTACTTCTTGAGTACATCCGCCAAAGCGAAAACTGCGCACATTTCAAGTGCAGATTCGCAGATAGTGGTCCTTTATGCGTTAGCGGGAGTCATCAACATTTGGGGTGTTTGGTTTTCTTTTTCGTTTATGGTTCTCATGTGTGAACTCGCGGCACATATCAGCTCACTATTTCAACGGTTGATAAAAGTAGCTACCCCAGGTGACACCGCGGGAGATCAATGTCCACAATTGAGATCCCCTACGTCAAATATTATTTTATATTTATTTTTATTGTTTTAATATTTGTTGTAAAAGTTACTTCCATTTATATTTATATTGTCCTTTAAGTATTGAAAAATACCAGTAGTGTTGGCGGTTTATTTGGGATACCATTCGTATTTTGTTTTTGCAAAATAGTCAGGCTGAATCCCAGTTTGTTGTTTTTATAAAAAAACAACTATTTATTCCTATTAAAATTGCATACTAACGTTTTAACGTTAATCTTATTAAAAATTGCCTCATTTCACGTTTGACACTTGCAGACGTCTATACCGACCTTTTGTTGAATTCTTTCAAATACGTTGACAATGAATTCTGTAATCCAAAACCTAACGGCAGCGGTAGCAACATCATTAGAAAAACCAACATTGTGCTACCATAACAATAAAACCGGTATTTTTTCGTATAACAATTCAAACACAAAACTCACCACCGCCCGACACCACCGCACTGCTCAGCACCGTATCAAACCAAGTAATGGTGATTATGTTAGTGCAACGCCTAATTATATGCAACAATAAAATAACAAAAAAAATAAAGGCGACAAACCACAAGAAAAGTTTATGCAAACAGCAAACGATGTTGATGTTTTACGCTGCCTCTCGCTCAGTCTCAAATTGCACAGCATACTGGCTGACTGACATTGGCACCAGAAGTTGGTCCTCAATTCAAATGTGGCAAGGGATATACTCATACACACCCACACACACATGAAATGTCTACTTCTCGTCTCTGCGAAAAAAAAAACATTTCTTTGAATATCAAAACACCGTTACGTTGTTGTGGTTAACGAACAAACTCCCATCCTTGGTAATTGTTTGCCTGACACCTCCGCAATGCAACAACGGAAAATGCGACATTTAACCCAGCCCAAAACACTTCTAAGAGTCAGGGGACACATCCGACGCTTTTTTACACTCCACACTCACACACACACAAAAGATGAACTAAACAAAGAACCCCAAAAGTGTTGTTTGGGTGGACGGGACCTGGCTGACACAACATCAGAGGCCAAAGACAACAACGGAAATGAAACGACACTAAGATAGACATACGACGGTTAACCTTTATCAACATCAACAACAAACCGCAAGTTTTGTAGTTTTTTGTTGTTGTTGCTTACGTGTTTGTTGTTGTTTTGTTTGTCTTTCCCTAAGTTGAGCCAGTCAGTTAAAAGGGAAAAATGCAAATGTGAAAATTATTTCTTAGTTCAAAGTATTGTCGCGGAAAGCTATGTATAGATAAACCAAAAAAGAAATTTTCTGTAATTAAGACCTTTTAAATTGTTAGCTGCTATATAAAGATACCCAAATTTACGTTAATCGTTAAAAGTTCTTAGCCACCTTTATTTAAAAAGAAAATAACACAAATATCGGCGAAGTCGACAATTTGTGGTGCTATTACACTACAAACTGCATCTGCAGGGGGAATTCGAATTCAGGATAACGTCCCAGAACCGAAGTAGGGAACGGTATCATACCAAACGAGTCTATTTTTTGTTAGACTTGGACAACAAACCTATGCTTTAAACCGACTCCACTGTACCCCACTAGGAAACAATTACCAAGACAAGTAAATGTATCATTGCAGACACTGAGGTTAGAAAGGTAGGCTAGGCACTTTAATATACAGAAAATTAAACGGGACCTTTGTATGGGGCTAGGTAGAAACATATGCCTGTATTGATAAGTTCACCACGAAACCGGATATTTAAATTACAGCAACATCGGTGGTGAAATGGGGCTAACACTTTTAATAAAAATCCCGACAATTGGGAGGATCTTGGCTATAAAATTAGCTGGATCTTTACATATAGGGGATTGTTAAAACATGAACCTATATCTAAATTGTTCCACAATAATGTTTTTACGTTCAAAATATCGAAAATGGGTCTGTATTTGGCACTTATATATGGTTCTGAATCAAATATGCTATGCCAAGATGTTTCTCACCTTCAAAACCCCTGATTTTTTCAAAATATCAAACCCTTAAGAATATTTGGTAATAATCCACGTCCGAAAAATATTTTAAACAAATCAACTTCTAAAAATAGTCCTTGAAGAAAAATAAAAAAACAATTAAGCATGAAAAAAGTCGTTGAAAAAATATTTTATAAAAATCCCCGCTTGAAAACAGACGTTGAAAAAATATTTAAAAAAGCAGTGAACGGAGCAGTATAGTCGGACGGGGTCGACCGTACGATACATTACACAACTACCACGGCACTCTAACTTTCTGCCGATGTTTATTCTGAGCTTGGTAATGGTTCGTGATATTTGCACCCTCTTTCCCGATTAGAGGACAACAGTACCTCTTCCGAATATTGCATTACATGACATATTTTCCGAATATATAAGTAATATTCAGAACGTTCCTTCTAATTACTTGTCCTGATACCCTTCACCGCGGGTTGTGTTGTGATGTTCGTCTTATAATTGTGTCCGATCTATAGGCTCGAAAAAAAACAAAAAAATAAATTTTCGGTCCACATCATCCCAAAATTATTATCTGAACTACAACGAAAATAATAGGCGGTGTCCTTGATCATGCCTGGATCCTCATGCAAAATTTCAAAGCGATCAGCTCTATATTTTTGCTCTCCATTGTGGTAATGGTTTACTAAATAATATCTCAATACGTAAGCACAGGTAAATACCAACCACTCCTGTTGGATATACCATCAACTTATCGGGTCTATGTCCATCACGAGTAAATATATAAGCCCACCTTTACCAAAAACAATAGGGGTCTTCATTGGCCAGAACCGGCCCTACATGCAAAATTTCGTGAAGATTGGTCCATAACTGTAATCTGTATCGTGTTTAAAAACTATAATGGGCAGACGGACGGACGGACATACATGTCTAGTTCGACTCAGCTAGTCGAGATATTACGATCGGTGTACTTAAAGCTGGGTCTTGGGGCTATAATACCCGGACAACATAGTTGTGTAGAGCTTAAAAAGCAACGCATAATCCATGAAAAAATATTTTTTTAAAATCCACGCCTGAAAATAGTCATTGAAAATATATTTTATAAAAACCAAATCCATAAAAGGTCCTAAAACATATTTTATAAAACTCCAATCCATAAAAGGTCTTAAAACATATTTAAAAACAAATCCAAGCCTAAAAATTATCCTTGAAAAATATTTTATAACTCAGGCCTAAAAATAAATGAAAAATATCACGACTAAGATTAGACCTTGGAAAATATTTAAAAACAATTTCACGGATTAGAATAGTTCTTAAAAAAATATTTTTAAAAATTCCAAGCCAGAAAAAATTCCTTGAAACCCCTATTTAAACCATTAAGGAAAGTAGTAAAGTGGGACGGGCCGACTATATGTTACCTTTCACCACTTTGGGTATATTCAAGAGATGAATCCTAACAGGACCATTAACATGAAAACGGATCCATAAACATTTCATTCTGCAACCTATACTAGATGTCTCATTTGGTCAGATATAGAGTTGGTTATTACAATGGGACAAAATTATGTAAGTCAATTTAAAGCAAATATCAATCCGGGTGTCCGATTGGATAAACATGTGTAGTTTGGTGCACCATTTACTAAAAATCGGACGAAAATATATATAAAATCTATATCGAAATCAAAACCGATTTCAGCGCAACTTGTCACAGGTAAAGTTATACTAATTACAATTTTGGTGCATCATGCACTTAAAATCGGGAGAAAATATATATAGGAGTTCTATCCAAATCTTAAACGATTTACGTTGTGCAAAATTTTGTGTCAATCGGACACACCTTGGTGCTACTTCATTACATTGTGCAAAATTTGTGTCAATTTTGTGTAAAATCCGACGGAAATATATATGTAGAACATATATCAAAATCTGAAACGATTTCCAAGAGACTTGCCAGAGATTAGCTTATATTAACAACAGTTCATTATTGTGTGGCAATCGGACAACCTTTGGGTCTTTAGTGCACAATTTACATAAAATTGGAAGAATATAATATATCTAAATCGGAAGAGATTTTCACGAAACTTAGCACACATCATTCTAGTCTTAATTCATTACGCTATGCAAAATTTCGTGCAAATCGAAAGATATATAATGAAAATTTGTATGGGACCTATATCTAAATCTGAACCGATTTTCAGGAAATTTAACACACATCATTCTTGGCCTAATTCATTACGCTATGTCAAATTTCGTGCACATGGTAGCTATATGGTACACCATTTACATTAAATCGGAGGAAAATTTATATGGGACCTATATCTAAATCTGAACCGATTTTCAGGAAACTTAACACACATCATTCCTAATTCAGTACGCTGTGCCACATATCGTGCAAATCGAAAGATATGTAGCGATTTTGGTTCACTATTTGCATTAAATCGGACGAATATATATATATGGAGCTATATCTAAATCTGAACCGATTTTTCCCAATTTCAATATGGTTCGTCCTTGGACCAAATAAGTGACCTATTCTAAATATCATCCAATTCGGATCATTAATGCGACCTGTACTTTGTTTACAATTTCACATGGACAGGCAGACAGACGGACGGACGGACCTGCATAAATCGACTCAGATGCACAAAGACATAATACCCTGTACCAGGGACGTACGCAGGGGGGCGAAATGAATTCTTTTCACAGTAAATTTATGTTTGTAACAGCGAATTTTTAGGATTGGGGTATGTAGGAAGATTTGGAAATTGCTACTACTATGTACTAAATTTAGTACAATTTGAATTGTGGGTGAACCGATACAGTTGGAATCCTAAAACATGAATTTAGTATCATGTTTTTGGATTCCAACTGTATCGGTTCACCCACAATTCAAATTGTACTAAATTTAGTACATAGTAGTAGCAATTTCCAAATCTTCCTACATACCCCAATCCTACACTTCGACAGTGTTCATAAATCAAAATATCAAGATTCCAACTCTTACGGTTCACCCAAAAATCAAATCGTACTAAATTTAGTACGTAGTAGTACCAATTTCCATACCCTCCTACATACCCCAATCCTACACTTCCACAGTGATCCTAAATCAAAATTTCAGGATTCCAACTCTATCGCTTCACCCATAATTTAAATTGAACCAAATTTAGTACACTTAGTACAAAATCCTAAAACTTCCTACATACCCCAACCCTACACCCCTCCAGTGATCCCACTTACAATACAAATTGTACTAAATTTAGTACACATTTCTAAAACTTCACACATATCTCAATCTTACACCTCAACAGTGATCCTGACTCCAAATTTCATGATTCTAGCTCTATTGGTTCACCTAAAATTCAAATTGTACCAAATTTAGTACCATTTAGTATCCATAAGTATTATTTTCTTAAACTGAATTCTGACCCCTACAGTGATTCTGACTCCAAATTTCATTGTTCCCGCTCTATAGGATAACCCAAATCCGTACAAATAAGTAACAAATTTCCAAAACTACGTTCATATCCCAATCCTATACTCCGACGGTAATTCCAGGATTCCAGCTCGATGTGTACCAAATATAGCACTTTTCGTACACATGAGTACACGCTTTCAAAACTCTCCTTAAATGGACCCTACTTCTCAACCTTAATTCACACTCCAAATTTCAAGTTTTTAACGCTATCCGTTCACATGCTACAGAATTGTACCAAATTTAGTACATTTTCGTACTTTTCGGATAGTTAAAGTTCGAATTTCCAAAAACCCTTTGGAACCCATCAGCGACCACCAATCCAAATTTCAGAGTTCTAGTTCTACCGGTTCGCCAAATACAAATGGTATCACATTTAGTACTTTTCGTACCGTTCTAGTACGAATTTCCAAAAACCCAGCCTTTTCTGTTACCTTTGGACCAAGAGTGACCCTCACCCAACATTGCAGGATTCTACCTTCAGCCGTTTCGTCTGGGCATTGATGAATCGTTAAATCAGTCAGTCAATCACTTTACTCTCTTATTAGTATAGAATAGTACTTTTTAGTACTTTTCGTACCGTTCTCCAAACACCCAGCCTTATCTGTTACCTTTGGACCAAGAGTGACCCTCACCCCAAAATTTCAAGATTCTAGCTTTAACCGTTTCGTTGACAAGACATTTGCCTCTTTATATTCTCTTTGATCAATGAGTTTCAAATTATGTTGAAGTGACATTACTTTAGTACATCTGTAAAAATCGAACTAATAGCACCCTCATTAACCACGTACCACTTAATTGTAGTGAACAAAGTTTATGTCTTGAGCCTTTGTGGTGCTTAAGTAAAATATTCAATTAAGTTAGCCCCCCCCCCACTCTCTCTTTATTCTTTATCGCACCAAAAAACTACAAATTTTGCCATCGTCGTCGTCTCCAAAGTTACTAAAAAGAAAGTTAATGCAAAAAAAAAAAATAATAGCGGCGCTAAAATGTAATTATTCGTGAAGGTGTCAAGTCAGCCAAGAAAAGAAACCGTCTACCCGGTAGACTCTACCGGAAACCACCAGTACACTCAGTCAGCGCTGTCTGCTAAACTTCACATGTGAGAAAGTTACTGGTGTTGTTGTTGTTGGAAACACCTGCAGTTTTCCAGGGGAATTATCTTTTGTTTTAAAAAGACAAAATGTCAAAGAAAATGGAATGTTAAGTTTGTTGGAGAAGTTTTTTTTTTTTGTTTTCTTTGCGAAAATAGGCAGTCTGCATGAATTTCAATTAGGTGTTTGTTGAAGTAATTTTCAAACAAAAAAGTAGATTAAATTAGAAAATATTTGAAGTTATTATTTCGAGAAACATAACTTTTTGCATAATGAGCTCATTTTTGACTCATAGAATCTCCAAATGCAATAATTGCGTATGGTAGATAATTTTTAGTAAATGCAATATTTTTTTATTGAAATATATTCCTCCCAAAACCCCCCTTTTTTCTTCCAATACATTCCTTTTGGGCATTCTTTCCACTATAGAACACTAAAATCCTATTACCTCTAACGTCATACTAATTGTTGCACATTTTTCTGAGCAAATTTCAGTTTGTGGCTGTTGCAAATATTTCATTAAAAGGGTTTCGATTATTTATGATGTCTTCTAGGTCCCGTCCGACGGGGCAACAGCTAACCAACAATGGTTGCCATTGTTTGAGGTTTATTTAAAAACAAATGTAATTCTCGGCAGGTTGTAAAATAAACAATTTTCATCGTTAAACGTTAGCGATTACATGAATTATCCAGAGAGAGAGAGGTGGAGAGCTAAGGAAGTAACCACTGGGAAAACCCGCTAACAAAGCCATTTGGGTTATTTGTGTTCATAATAATTTAACACAATGGGTGAAATATTGGTCCTAGACCCACCATTAAGTATACCGATCGTCATATCTCGACTAGCTGAGTCGATCTAGACATGTGTGTCCGTCCGTCCGTCCGTCCGTCCGTCTGTCCATTATAATTTGTAAACACGATACAGGCCACAGTTATGTACAAATCTTCAGGAAATTTTGCATGTAGGATGGGTTCTGGCCAATGAAGACCCCTATTGTTATTGGAAAATATCGGTTAATATTTAGGGGATGAAATGGACCAAAAACTTTATTTTTGTCGGTTTTTCTCCAGAGGCCGCAATTATGGACCAAATACCGCGAATTTTTGCATGGGGAAGGGGATCAGGCCAAAGAATAAGCATGCCTGTCTTGATAAAGATGGGACAATATTTAGCGGGTCAAATGGACCCTAACTTTTGTGTGAAAAATGACAAAATTTGTATTCTATAGCGTATATATTTACCATTGAAAGACATAGACCCGAGAAATTGATAGTATATCTAAGAGGAGTGGTTGACCTTTAAATTGATATCAATTATATTGTCGTAGATACTCGGACGCGGGAGTTACGCTTAAATATTTACAGGTGCTTACGTATTCATATATTATGTAGTAACCTATTACCACACTGGAGGGCGGACATATAGCGCTGATCGCTTTGAAATGTTCCAGTTATGGTCAAGGAACACGCCTAAAATTTTAGGTGATGATCAGAAAATATTTTTGGGATGAAGTGGACCGAAAACTTAATTATTTGTACTTTTCGAGTCGAAAGCCGTACATCACAACACAACCCTCGGCGAAGGGAATCTGGACAAGTAATTAGAGGTGCTGTACTGATTGTTAGTAACATTTGCTGACCTCTAGCCAGTCAAAAGTGTGCGAATATCGCGAAATATTGCCCAATCTCCGAATATAGAATCACAGAAAGTTAGATTTTCATGGAAGTTGTGTAGGGTATCGTATGATCGGCCCCGTCCGACTATACTCCACCATAGTATGGAGGGTATATTAATTATGTCATTCCGTTTGTAACACATCGAAATATTAATTTCCGACCCTAATATATATACTTTAATATATTCTTGATCAGGGTAAAATTCTAAGACGATCTAGCCGTGTCCGTCCGTCTGTTGTAATCACGCTATCTTCTGAAGGAATTGAGATAGGATGCTGAAATTTTGCATAAAGTTGTCTTTTGTCTGCAGGCAGGTCAAGAAGATGGGATATATCGGTCCACGATTACACATAGCTCCCAATTTTCGGTATTTTGAGGTTCTTGAGCGTGTTTTTCAACCGAATTCGCTGAAATTTGGTACTTTGAGTTCTTATTGGGTAGCAAATCTCCTTACTAAAAATTATAAATATATGTAAATTTTTTCTGGTATCCCCATATCACGGTACCTCTCAATTTTCGGTATTTTGGGGTTCTTGAACGCGTTTTTCAACCGAATTCGCTGAAATTCGGTACTTTGAGTTCTTATTGGGTAGAAAATCTCTATTCTAAAAATTTTCGGTATTTTGGTTGTTTTGATCGTATTTTTCCGCCGAATTAGCTGTAATTTAGTATTTTTAGTTCTTAGTAGGTACCAAATCTCCCCACAAAAAAATTATGAATATAAGTCCATTTTTTCGGATAGCTCCATATAAGGGTACCCCAATTTTCGGTATTTTGGGGTTCTTGAGCCCGTTTTTAACCGAATTTGCTGCAATTTGGTATTTTGGGGTAGTCCCCATATAACCCCCTTTTTATATTAAAATTTTATCTGATTTGTTCCGTGTTTTGAGTTTGGTTCTAAGACTCTGTTGTAATCATTTCTCCTGCAAAGGATAGCGAGATACAAAATTATAATGTAAGGTTCGATAACGAACTATTGCCGCATTTAGACCTAGCCCCTGGGTGGAGGTTCCAGAAGGAGTGGACCGACATTAACCATCTTTGAATTTGAACTAAATTTGGAAGAAATAATAAGATGGGCAAAGTTTGGATGAAATCTAAATTTTTTGAAACGGATTTGGTCCAAAGAAACATGAGGTCTTGAACCAATATTTCGATGAGGCACATTTTCACGGTGTTAAATTTTATACACCCTTATTAGCCATAAGGCTGAGGGTATAATTATCCATTAAAAATTTTTGAAATTTGTATTATGATTAACATAATACAAATGTCGGCATAGGTCCACTTTTTGGTATGTTCCCTATATTTTCATTTATAGTAACTGTCAGTATATCTTGTTAAACATACAGGGTTACCCATTCGTGGTTTCCAATGTATAAATTTTTGTTCATGATTTATTTTTATAGACCCTTTCAATTTGCAACACCTTAAAATACTTTATACCCCATAAACTATATACCAGGGCGGTTCTGGAACTTATTAGCCTATCAATGAAAGAGAATAGTTAGTTTTTCAAAAATATTTTTTATGTAATCTCCTGAAACTTCAATACACTTAGTCCAACGCTTTTGTAGCTAATATATCCCTTGATTAAAATAGTTTTCCTCAAGGTCTTCAAAATAGTGGCTTACAACTGTAATTGCAACTTAATTTGAAGTAAAACGCTTTCCATCGAAGATTTTTTTTTAAATTTGGGAACAAGTAGAAGTCACTGGGAGCTAAATCAGGAGAATAAGGTGGGTGGTCAAGCAAACCGTATTTTAATTCGTTGATTTTAGCCATTGTTGTGAGCTGGTGCGTTGTGTTGATGAAAAATTATTTTTATACCCTACACAACTATGTTGTCAGGGTATTATAGCTTTGTGCAGCCCCAAGAGTTTGTAACGCCGCGAAATATTGGTCCTAGACCCAACTTTAAGTATACCGATCTTCATATCTCGACTAGCTGAGTCGATCTAGACATTGTGTCCGTCCGTCCGTCTGTCCATTATATGTAAACACGATACAGACCACAGTTATGGCCCAATCTTCACGAAATTTTTCATGTAGGATGGGTTCGGCCTAATGAAGACCCCTTTTTGGTAAAAATCGAATAATATTTAGAGGATGAAATGGACCAAATACTTAATTTTTGGAGGTTCTTCTGGTCGCTCCAGAGACCGCATTTATGGCCCAAACATCTCGAATTTTTACATGGAGAAGGGGACTGGGCCAAAGAAAAAGCATACCTGTTTTGTAAAAGATCGGTAAGTATTTAGCGGGTCAAATAGACCCTGACTTTTGTGTGAAAAATTACAAAATTTGTATTCTATGACGTATATATTTACTCCTGAAGGATATAGAGCCGAGAAGTTGACAGTATATCCAAGAGGATTGGTTGGCCTTAAAATTGATATCAATTATATTGTCGTAAGTACTCTGATGCGGGAGTTAAACGTAAATGTTTACAGGTGCTTACGTATTCAGATATTATTTAATAAACCATTACCCAACTGGAGGGCGGAAATATAGCGCTGATCGCTTTGAAATGATCCATGAGGTTCCAGTTATGGTCAAGGACAACGCCTATAATTTTCGCTGATGATCAGATAATAATTTTTGGATGAAGTGGACCGAAAACTTATTATTATTATTTTTTTTTTGATATTTTAATTATAAGCCGAACATCACAACACAACCCACGGTGAAGGGAATCTGGATAAGTAATTAGAAGGGTTGTACTGAACATTAGTAATATTCGGAAAATATGTCAGTATATGGAGGAGGTCCTATTGACCTCTAATCGGGCAAGAGGGTGCAACTATCACGAAATATTACGGGCTCGGAAGCCAGGACGTTTTTCTCCAACTTTGGTCCAAAAGGTTGCAATAGTACTCTGAATGTTTTAACCTTTTGCAGACAGTCAGTCAATAAAATACCTTTTAAGTCCCAAAACCAGTAAGGAAAGTAGTAAAGTCGGACAGGGCCGACTATACCCTTCACCACTTTGGATATATTCAACAGAAGAAGACTAATTTCAGTACGTTGTGCAAAATTTTGTAGCAAACGGCCAAACTTTAGGTCTTTTGTAAATCTTTTACTTAAAATCGGACGAAACTATATATAGGAGCTATATCTAAATCTGAACCGATTTTCATGAAACTCAGCACACATCATTCTAGACCTAATTCAGTGGGCTATACCAAATTTCGTGCAAATCGAAAGATATATAGGGACTTTGGTACCCCATTTACATTAAATCGGACGAAACTATATATGGGAGCTATATCTAAATCTGAACCGATTTTCATGAAACTCAGCACACATCATTCTATGCCTAATTGATTACGATGTGCCAAATTTTGTGCAAATCGAAAGATATATAGGGACTTCGGTGCACCATTTACATTAAATCGGACGAAAATGTATATGGAAGCTATAGCTAACACACACCATTCCAGACCTAATTCATTACGTTGTACCAAATTTCGTGTAAATCGAAAGATATATAGGAACTTTGGTACACAATTTATATTAAATCGGACGAAATCTAAATCTGGACCGATTTTAAGGAAATTTGACACACACCATTCCAGACTTAATTCGATTTGCGTTGTACCAAATTTTGTGCAAATCGAATGATACATAGGGACTTTGATACACCATTTACATTAAATCTGAACCGATTTTTCCCAATTTCAATAGGGTTCGTCCGTAGGCCAAATAAGTGACCTACGCCAAATTTCATCCAATTCGGATCATACATGCGACCTGTACTTTGTTTACAATTTAACATGGACAGACAAACGGACGGACATTAATAAATCGACTTAAAAAGTGATTCTATGCATATTCTCAAAAGGAACCATGTGTTTATATCGTTTCCTTTTGCCTTTTACAAACATATGCACAAAGACATAATACCCTGTACCACAGTGTGGTGAAGGATATAAAAAACCCTTTGCCATAATCGATTGAATTGTTGTTGCCTTAATTGCTTCAGTCCATTCTTTTGATTGTTCTTTTGTCTTTGGAGTATGAAACCACACTTAAAATCCATTTTGTTTTGTCCAAGGACGAATCCTATTGAAATTGGAGAAAACCGGTTTAGATTTAGCTCCCATATATTTCGTCCGATTTTAGGTAAATGGTGCACCAAACTCCCAAACTTGGTCCGATTGAGACAAAATTTTGCACAGTGTACTGAATTAGGTCCAGATTGGTGTATGCTAGGATTTGTTGGAATCGGTTCAGATTTAGATATAGCTCCCATATATAGTTTCGTCCGACTTTAGGTAAATGGAGCACCAAAAAGTCAAATTTAGGCCGATTGACACAACATTTTGCAAGCGCCAAAATTTATGTTTCCGAAGTTTTGTTGACATCGGTTCAAATTTAGATATAGCTCCCATATATATTTTCGCACGATTTTATGGAAATGGTGCACCATACTGGCAATTTTTTACGATTGAGACACACCGAAGAATATATTTTTTTTGTTCTATATTCACGTAATTTAGCAGCGGGTATGGAATTTAGTCTAGAATACTTTTTGTTAAGGTTGAAATCGATTCAGATTTAGATATAGCTCACATATATACATTAGTACCATTTTATGTAAATGGATCATAGATCCTGTTCTATTTGCACGATATTTTATTGTTGAAATTGGTACAGATGTAGATATAGCTCCCTCATATATTTTTGTCCGATCTTGTGCAAAAGGAGGAGCCCATGAAATATTGCACAGCGTATAGGATTTAAGATGTTTCACGTTTGGATATAGCTTCCATATATATCTTCATCCGATTTCACAACGTACAAAATCGAACGTAGAATAACGTGTATTGGATTTTGTATCGAGATACATTTTATATGGGGCACTGAGTTGCAGCATACCAAATGGTGGATGCAACGGTTGCTCAAATACGTCCATTTATATATACATCTTATAAATATTTTGTCCCATAATTGATATTAAATTTTTCATAATATAGTTAAATAAATATGTACGTCACGTAGTTAATTTCGTCCGATTCCATTTCAATGGTCTTCCAAAGATGCTATGTCTATTCTATCTAAAGGATATTGAACATATGAGCATCTATTGTATGTTTCCAAATACTATATGATACCGTTCACGACGGTATCATATAGTCGGCCCGTCCGTCTTTGAACTAGACAAGAACCAAGCTAGAAAATAGGAATGATCTTCACTGATGTACGTATAGAATGCGTTTTTAAAATTTGAAACCGATTAGATTATAAGTTCTTGAGTTACCGTGCCTCCATTTGTAAAGATACGAGTTTAAATTTAAGGCCGTCGCTTGATGCTGACCCAATAAATCGGGTAATCGGGTTGTTGAGATTTCCACATGAAATTTTGAAGGGATATTTCTGAATTATTGTAGGTTCGAATTAAATAGAAAAACAATACTCAATTTTTTGAAACCGAGAATGAGAGGGTCCCTTTAAAAGTACGATCCATTTTTGGTCAATTGTTTTAACAACTTAATTTGACAAATGAACCAGTCCTATACTATACTTTTGAAACCACGAATTGTATAACCCTTTACAACCACAACCAAGAAAATTGTGCTTATGTGAGAGGCTATAAAACAAACAACCCTACACATAAAATATTACATATAAATCTAGCTAATATTTTAATTACAACTCTTCTTTCCGTCTGTCTTAAGTCTATAGTCCTTTACTATATAGTTAGATATTCTGTTAGAGTATAGATATCGATTAGTATCATTATCCAATGTTTTCCAATTTTCTCTAAAGTTTTCAAATTTCTTTCTGGAAATTTTAATAAATACATTTCTATTAAATCCCCCATTGTGAATGTGTGCAATTTAACCGGCAACAACAACGATAAAGTAAACGGATGCGTTGGTCATTAAGGAAATATTGCTACTCAAAAGAAAGCGATACAAAGCAAAGCCATAAGGAAGCCTTAACAACCACAACTTTATTTACAAGGAATTTTTTTAAAGAAGTACAATTTTACACATAAGGCATATATGGGCCATTCCATTGCCATAGTTGGTAAACACCAATATGTGTGTACTGGTTAATCTTGTCGTCTTCAATTGAAATAAATTTTGGTTTTCTATATGAACATATTTTGAAATATTCTCTTGAACGATTTTCTTCTAGATTTTCTAGTCTGGTTTTCTATAAGAATGCCAGTAGGTCATTAAGGGGATCCCCATTCTCGATTTCAAATTCCAAAGACATTCGAAAGCGTACATGTCTGGCTCTGGTATGAACGATTGACATTTTTAAAGGGACATTCTTTGAATTACTTTCTATAAGAAAAACTTCAAATTTTCTATAACATAAACTGCTGGCCATCTTATAAAATGATGTTTTGGTATTTTATAAGAACACCTATGTCTATAAAAATTTCATTACGTAGAATTTGTGATCTTCTAAATGCTGATTTTCTGTCCTCCTATAAAATGCAGATTTTCTGTCAACTCTTTTATAAGAAGATATTCTGTTCATCTATAGAAATGCTATTTATTTTTCCAAAAAGCCTTTTTGTAGAGGATATTTAACTTGAAGTCCTTCAGGGTCTATAAAAACCTTATGATCTTCTACACGGTTATTCTATTAGAAGACCCACCTTTAAGTATACCGATCGTCATATCTCGACTAGCTGAGTCGAGCTAGACATGTGTGTCCGTCCGTCTGTCTATTATAATTTGCAAACATGATACAGGCCACCAGCAGCACCCCCCATCTGCATACGTCCCTGCAGTCCACAGTTATGGACCAATCGTCACGAAATTTTGCATGTAGAAAGGATGCTAGCCTATGAAGACCCCTATTGTTTTTGGTAAAAATTGGCTTATATTTAGGGGATGAAATGGACCAAATACTTAATTTTTGTCGTTTTTTCTGGTCGCTCCAGAGGCCGCAATTATGACCCAAATATAGCGAAATTTTACATGAAGAAGGGGATAGGGCCAAAGAATAAGCATGCATATTTTGATAAAGATCGGTCATTATTAGCGGGTCAAATGGACCCTTGTGTAAAAAAAATGATAAAAATTTGTATTATATGGCGTATATATTTACTCCTGAAGGACATAGACCCGAGAATTTAACAGTACTAATTGGCACTAATTGGTGCTTACGTATTCAGATATTATTTAGTAACCCATCAACATTAGAGGGCAAAAATATAGCACTGATCGCTTTAAATTTTTCCAAGAGGTTCTAGTTATGGCCAAGGACAACGCCTATAATTTTCGCTGATGATCAAATAAAAATATGTAGTAGGCCGAAAACATTTTTTTTTTATATTTTTTCGAGTCGATCTATAGGCCACAAGCCGAACATAATAACACAATCCAAGGTGAAGGTGATCTGGACAAGTAATTAGTAGCGCTGTTCTGAATATTGGGAATATTCGGATAGTATGTCAGTGTAAGGAAGTGGTGCTGTTGATCTATAATCGGTCAAGAGAGTGCAAACATCACGAAATATTGCCCAGGCTCGAAATAAACATCCGCACAAAGTTTGAGTTCCGTGGTAGTTGTGTAGGGCATCGTAAAAAAAACTCCACCTCTGTTTTAGGGAAATAAAAAAAAAGATTTTTACCAAATCGTGTTTCCCAAAAAGTCTTGATTCATTTGACCCGCTAAATATTGACTGATCATCATGGAAACAGACATAATTCCCTCTGTTGGATGTACGGACTGAGAGAACGGACGGACGGACGGACACACATGGCTAGATCGACTCTGTTAGAAGAGATATGAATATGGGTATTCTAAAATATGAGTCTAGGATCAATATTTCGCGGGGTTAAAAACTTCTGGGGCCACACAAAGCTATAATACCCTGACAACATAATTGTGTAGGGTATAAAAATACACGTCTGTGTTACGACATTAACTAAATTTTTAAAAAGTTGAGTGCACTTTTTAAAAACATTATTGCCATATGATGCGACCATATTTCAATATTTCAAAAAAACAGAGAACATTTAAAATAATCCAGTTTAAAAAACAAAAATTCCTTCTGTTCTTCGGTAAATGCTGTATGTAAGAAGACCCTCTAGTCATCGCATTATGGTGAAATCGACAGAATATTTGTAGTAGCCCATATGTCTAAGTGATTTCGACTTTTCCAACTGGCCATAAAGACTTTTTGGTGGCATGGGGTTAATATTACGGACAGCACAAAGCCATAGCTTTTTAACAACACATTAGTTACATTTCATTGGCGGTTGCCAGCATTGAGCTTTCCGTAGAGCAGCTCAGGGGGGTCAGGGCCCATTCCTTTAGAAACTTGCCACCAAGAAGTAATTCAAACTTCTAGGATGAGTGTACAAAACATTTCCGGTTTGGGGTTTTGTAGATTTCATCCATATGTATGTATGTATGGGTGTGTGCTTAGCAATACAATGAAAGCACTGTTGGGTTGTTAAGTTTATAGCAAAAATGCAATTCTATTTGTAAATATGTATATGGGAGTGTTTGTATGTGTGTGCGTGTGTTCCAACTGTCTGATAACTACGGATGTGGCAAGTGTCCATTTGTAAATGTTTCGTTTCGTTCGTTTGATTCGTTCGGGTTTTTTCCTACTTGTTAGCTGCCTGGTATATTCCTGGCTATTACTCTTAACCACAAACCACTAACAAAAATAACAGCAAGCTAAACATATCTGTTTAGACGGTTGGTTGGCTGTCGGGTTCGTCGTCGGTCGGTGGGTTGTTGCATTTCTGTATAATTCATGAGTGCCATTAGTTTCAATAATGACACTACTGCTCCCGTTCCCATTTGAACGTTTGTAGGAGCTATGGCTGGTCTTTGCCGAGCTTTAAATGGGTTTTCTGTAGGCTCTCTTTAATGTTGTTTGAGCCTTAGATTTGAGGGTGTATGTAGAGGAGCATGGTGGGTGCTTTTTCGAGTTGTTGTTATTTTTTTGTTCCCGTCCAGGCTAAAGGTTACAACTTTAATTTATGCTCATTAGTCTGTCTGCTGCCCTCAATAAATGTTGGACTTTGTGCAAATGGTCAACGAGGTTAAGTACCGAAGTTAGAGAATATTTCAAAAGGACTGCTGTATTTTTTTTTTTTTTTTTTTTGTGAGGAACGGAGTTGAAAAATTATTATTGTGGATTTAGGGATTTCTTGACAAACTGAAATAACTGGAAGTTTGTCTGAAGTGGAAGAATATTGAGGTTCTTATGGCGGTTTAATGGGCTTCAGTCCGAGTAGCATATGGGTGTTTATTCAAAATCGATTTTGAAAGAAAACAATATTTTATTAACGTTTAAGTGCGATAGATATTTTTATTTATTAAAGTTTAAGTGCGAGATAGACAGAATCAGATAGATAGAATCACTTTTTAAGTCGATTTATGCCTGTCCGTGCATGTATTTTTGTTAACAAAATACAGGTCGCATCTGTGATCCGATTTGGATGAAATTTGGCATAGTTCACTTATTTGGCCCAAGGACGAGCCCTATTGAAATTGGGAAAAATAGGTTCAGATTTAGATATAGCTCCCATATATTTTTCGTCCGATTTTACGTAAATAGTACACCACAGTCCCTATATATCCTTCGATTTGCACGAAATTTGGCATAGCGTACTGAATTAAGTCTAGAAATATGTGTGTAAAATTTCGTGAAAATCGGTTCTGATTTAGATATAGCTCCCATATATATTTTCGTCCGATTTTAGGTAAATAGTGCACCAAAGTCCCTATATATCCTTCGATTTGCACGAAATTTGGCATAGCGTACTGAATTAAGTGAAGAAAGATGTGTGTAACATTTCGTGAAAATCGGTTCTGATTTAGATATAGCTCCCATATATATTTTCGTCCGATTTTAGTTAAACGGTGCACCAAAGTCCCTATATATCCTTCCATTTGCACGAAATTTGGATTTATAAGTAAATGAAGAACTCAAAATGTGGCCGAATGCAAAAAAAAAAAAACTGAAATAAGTGTAACCTAACATGTTGCAAGTTTCGATGAAATCGGTTTAGATTTCGATATTTTGCTTTAAATTTATTTACATATTTTTGTCCCTTAGTAAGAAGCAACTCTATATCTGATCAAAATTTAGTATAGGTTGCAGATTGACATGTTTAATTTTATGTTAATGGTCCTTCAAAAATGCGACTTCTATTAGGATTCCATCTGTTGGATATACCCAAAGTGGTATCATATAGTCGGCCCCGTCCGATTATACCACTTTCCTTACTGTTTTCTTACATGGGAGAGACATTATATCCCGGATGCCTGTTCCGAACTCTTCTGGTCCGCGCCGGGATAGAAAGAACCCCCGGAACTGGGTTCTGCTAAGTTGTCGGAACCACATCCACCACAGATCAACGTCGGTGAGATGCATGTGATGGGTGCATTCAGGTCTTATCCGACTTCAGAACTACTGTGACAGGAGTTATTTTGCTGCATTCTGCGTCAGCGTATCTCCCATCGTGTCCTCATCATCTTCGTCGTCAACGAAATTGTCGCCAACTTCATTGTCGCCAACGTTATCGTCGGAATATGACAGTTTCCTCTACAGCAAATGCATAATCTTACACCACATGTTGCTGTACAACGGCCAGGAAATGCATCGTTTTTGCAGTTAAACTGCGATAGAATATTTATAATTCGGAATAACATCTAGGTCGCCGCGATCCAGAAATCCAAGCGGACAGATACAAGTAACTTGCACCGTTGCGATGATTACAACATGTTGCAAACTGATTGCACCAGAAGCGTTGGTGGGGGACTTGCGTTCTTTTTACACCACTCTAAACAATACAGACCTATCTCGCCTGAGCTAGACTCTAGTGACCCATACTTGGAGTGTATGGGGGTAGCAGTCAAGTGTGGTACTACCAAGATAGAGGTGCTTAACGTGTAGATAGTTGTACCCCGAGGTATTTACCCGACATTTGTTTACTTTTGGAGGGTAATAACCGTCTGTTACCTTGGGGATTTCAATGTCTATCATGAGCTCTGGCATTCCGTCCTAGGTAATGACAAGAGAGGATGCAGAGCAAATTGACAGCTCCACCTTTTGCATGGTGAATGAGGATGCCCCTACGAGAATTAGAGGTGATTGCCACAGCTCGCCGGACATCACCATTGTGGCACCCGGAACACCCGATTTCATAACCTCGGAACGCCGAACTTTCTTGAACCATGGTTAAGTTGATTTGTAAGGATTCAGAGATTTAACCAATCGCTGCTTCCTTCAGATCTTCGGGTAGCTGAGAGGAATTTCCGAGACGTTATCACTGCTGCAGCCGCCCGCCATATACCTGCTGATTGTATACCCGAAGTGATACCAACCTTTCCAGCAGAGGCGACGGTGCTTGCGAGTAAGCGCGATGAGCTTCGTCGTAAAACACCTGAAGGTTGTTACGTTTAACGACGTAACTGTAACTGATCCGAAGAGGTGCGCGGGTTTTAACCGACAATTTATAGAGCACCTCGAGAGTGACAAGGTGAACAGGAATGGGCTTCTTCCTATTAGAGCACTCCGAGCCCTCAGATTCGTCCAGGTACCACTACAGTTTACTAAGGATGATGTTGCAGATGCCATTTATCATACAAAGCATTGGGCCCGGAAGGAATCTCAATGGTAATGCTGGAGCAACTGGATGAACCTGGAGTAGATAACTTACTGCTATTCTCAACCTGTCGTTAGCCACACACATTATTCTTGAAGCCTGGCAAATAGGCAGGGTGGTTCCGCTACTAAAGCAAGGATGCCAGCCGAGGCAAGGCAAGGATGCCAGCCGAGGTGAATCGTGCAGGCCAATTTCCCTTCTGTCTCCACTAGCAAAGACGCTTGAGTCACTACTCCTCCCTCTGATGAGAAGTAGGTTTCCAGTCCCTCAACATCAACATGGATTCCGGAGGATGCACAGTACAACTAAAGAATTACACGCCATGTAAGAAGAAGACTTAAACAGAACAGGCCATGCGACAGAACAGTCGTAGTGGCTCTTGACTTATCGAAAACCTTCGATACTGTCAATCACGCCAAGCTTTTCGAGGACATTGAGAAGGCCAACCTCCGGCCTAGTTTGAAACTTTGGATAATCAATTACATTTGTGTTCGCCAGTCCATGTGGAATTCAGAAACAAGAAGTCTAAAGCCTGTAGAGTGAAACAGGGAGTTCCCCAAGGTGGGGTCATATCTCCGGAACTGTTTAACCTCTACCTTTCTGAAATTCCACAACCACCGGACGGCATAAAGATCATAATGTATATGGATGATTGTACAATCATGGCATCGGGTCTCATTATCGATGACATTTGTGTAAGGGTCTATATAGCAGATTTTGTAAGGTACTTCATCTGAAGAATATGAAAACATACGCCGAAAAATTAACAGCCACTCTGTTCACCACATGAACGGCTGAAATGAAGCCACCGTTATTTGAGATAAGATGAAAAGCAGGAACAATGCCTTAAGTCGCTTGCCGGCAGCTCTTGAGGTGCTGATAAAGGGACATTGCAATAGGCGGTCGATGGTAAGCTATACGGCGTCAGTGGGGTTCACGAATGTAAGCGATTCGCAGTGGAAGAACTTTCAAACCTGTCAGAATGCCGCCCTGAAAACTGCGACAGGATACCTCCTTATGACGCCAATGGACCATTTACATGAGAAGGCAATGGTCTTAACCGTACATCGTCGCAACAGGATATTGTCGATGCAGTACCTGCTTTGGTGTTATCGCAGGAATCATCATGATATCATCTTGTGGATAGAATTCACCTCACGATACGCTGTATATCTTTAACTGCCCTAATAAAACCCACTCATCTGTCTACGGAATCTTTTTGGACGCAGCCGATACCAATTGCAACCTTCCTGAACCTGGAAACAGAGTCAGACCCGAAATGATGGAAAAATATGTTCTTTTATGTCTGAAAATTATCGGAAAGCAAGATTCGCAAAAATATCATGCTCTCGGACGAATTAAAATTAAATATTAATGACTCAGACATGAACAAAATTACTGTGAGAAAGTCAAAAAATGAAAGACTCATGCCACCGTATTGCAAGGGTATTGGTAAGAATAAAACAGGGTCGATAATGGTATTGAACTGTTTTTCTTTTTTATACCCTACACAACTATGTTGTCAGGGTATTATAGCTTTGTGCAGCCCCAAGAGTTTGTAACGCCGCGGAATATTGGTCCTAGACCCACCTTTAAGTATACCGATCGTCATATCTCGAGTAGCTGAGTCGATCTACACATGTGTGTCCGTCCGTCCATATGCCCGTCTGTCCATTATAATTTGTAAACACGATACAGGCCACAGTTATGGACCAATCTTCACGAAATTTTGTATGTAGGAAGTGTTCAGCCCAATGAACACGCCTATTGTTTATGGTAAATATTTTTTAATATTTAGCACCAAATGCACCAAATACTTAATTTTTGCCGGTGTTTCTGGTCGCTCCAGAGCCGCAATTATGGCCTAAACATCTCGAATTTTCAAATGGAGAAGGGGATTGGGCCAAAGAATTAGCATGCCTGTTTTGATAAATATCGGTCAATATTTAGCGGGTCAAATGGATCCTGACTTTTGTGTGAAAAATGACAAAATTTGTATTCTATAGCGTATATATTTACCTCTGAAGGTTGATAGTATATCCAAGTATAGTGGTTGACCTTTAAATTGATACCAATTATATTGTCGTATGTACTCGGATGTGGGAGTTACACTTAAATATTTACAGGAGCTTACGTATTCAGACATTATTTAATAAACCATCACCACACTAGAGGTCGGAAATATAGCGCGGATCGCTTTGAAATGTTCCAGTTATTGTCAAGGACAACGCATATAATTTTCGGGAATAATCAGATAATAAAATTGGGATGAAGTTGACCGAAAACTTAATGTGTTGTTTTTTTCGAGTCGATCTATAGGACGCAATTGAAAGCCGAACATCACAACACATGTTCGAATATGGGAATATGGACAAGTAGTTAGAAGGGCTGTTCTGAATATTTGTGATATTCGGAAAATATGTCAGTGTAAGGAAGAGGTGCTGTTGACCTCTAATCGGGCAAGGGGGTGCAACTATCACGAAATATTACCCAAGCTCGGAATAAAAATCCGCAGAAAGAGAGTTTTGTAGAGTGTTGTGGTAGTTGTGTAGGGTATCGTATGGTCGCCCCGTCCGACTATACGATACCCTACACAACTACTATTAAAATAAAGTTACAGGTCATTTATTCTGTTTGCAATATCATTTGCTTTAGTTTTGGCCACCAGTGTATTTGCTTTACGGGGTCCCAGGTGAATATTTCGAGGTGCTGCAAACGGTGGTGCAGGGTAGAAAATTACCATTATCTGTGAAAAGAGAAAATTAGCTAATTTTGACGTCCAGTCCAAAACGTCCATTTCCATTTCCCATTGAAACCTACCTCATATGTGTGTTACATTTACATACCATGTAAATTGTTGTTAGTGTTTACGACAACAAAAGGCTACAATTTATGCCCGGCACTTTTTTGCCGGGCATGCCTATCTGGTAACGCTGTTACTGCAATAGATTTGTTACTGTTCTATTTCATGTTGACCCGGCCATTTAAAAGCTCGACAATGCAATTTTGTGGTTTTTGTTTCCTGAGTTTTTTTTTTTGCTTTTGTTTTTGCATTTACTCATGCAACTTATTCTGTTCTCACTTGCTATGTTTTGTATGTTTTTCGCAATGTTGATGTTCCAAAGCAGCAAAAGCAAATTTGTCATTGTTACATCTAACATACTTTTTGTGTACTTCACGGGGTTTTCTATTTTTTCTGATTTTTGCTGCTATAGCCAGATGGACGGCCGGGGCAGGCGGCACACATGTTGCCAACAACAGCAGCAACAACAAAAAAAATATATAAATTTTAATTAGTTGCATTTTGCATTTTTAATGATTTATCGACAATGACCACTTTAGAGGCCATGGACACCAATTGATAAATTATTATTTTATGGACAACAAACATGCGGCGACCATTATTTAATTTCCACATTTAATTCGAGGACAAAAGGGCCAAATTGAGTTATGACTAGATATTTACATGACGTTTTAATATATACATATGTGCAATTTTTTTGTCCCTTAAATATATAATGTGTATATTATATGAATTTTAATTGGAAATTGACAATCGAGGATAATGGATAAATTTATATATTACAATACTCCCAAAGGATTTTGGATGAGAAATGCACACTTGATGAAAAGTAATTTCTTCGATTATAAATTAAATAGCGCGCATTTATTTCGAATAATAAATGCTGTTTAAGGAAATCATTCGCACATTCAATATACATTGTCAGAAAGGCCAATATATATAAATATTAAATTAACCCAAAAATCATAGGGGGAAACAATTTAAAAAATCGCTAAGTTTGGTCGAGACGTGCTTTTTATACCCTCCACCATGTGGTGTGCTTTCAAAATGCCTTAAATCGGTCTAGACCTTTATGTGGTAATATGTATAACTATGCCCTACAAAAACTAATGATCCATATTAAAGATATTCAGGTTGGAAGTCTAGAATAGGAAATTTAATATACCGAAAATGAAACGGGACATTTGTATGGGAGCTAACCTACATAGCATTAAGATATATTGAATAATTTCTGAAAAAAATAAGCTTTTTTATTCACTACGAATCTAATATGTCATATTATAGTCATTTCGATGAAATGAAAATTCGGTTAAAATTTTATGATTTAACAAGTGAAAAAGCGTTAAATTCGGCAATATAGGAGGTAATGCAAATGTGGTATACCCATTTGTTTTTAGATTGTCAACTTTTTATTTTTTATCCTATTAAAATGAAATTTTACACATAACATGCTACATGTGTTGTCTTTCCATGTATCAATTTGAAAATAATATTATTCTAACAATTTAAGAGATATTTGAGAAAATATTTGAAATTCCATTAAAAGTGATTTTAAAAAAAGTGTAGGTAATGTGGTATACCACATGATGTTAATGTGGTATAGTATAATTTTCACTACCAATTGATATCTTATACAATTTATTGTTTTTAATGAATGTGAATTAGCTCGAGATTTATGTCTGTTAAGATTTTTAACGGATACGTTGAGTGGAACTTTAATTTTTATTATATAATAATGTCTACACATGGCAATATTTAATTTTTGTACGTAGAAGTAGTTAAAATCCCATAACCTTTGTTTTCATCCCTATGATGCATGGTAGGCGCTCGTAGAGGACAAACGTTTCAAATAGTAATGACATTTTGTCTTGTGCTGGTTTTTTTCATACGGACTCCAGGTATACCACATTACCTGCACTTGTGTTCACTGAATAATTGTCTAGATTTTTTCCTAAATTGGTAAATATGTGGTGCAATTGCGCATATTATTTGATTTTTAGTACTTACTGATTATTTTAATGCTTTCATAATAAAGATTAAAATAAATCTGTAAAACAAAAAATTATTTTTAAACTTCAACCGAAAAAAGTCAATTTCATGAAAAATTTAATTTTTGCTACTGATTCTCAACGTGAGTTAAATAAATTAAACAGATCATTGCTATCTTATTTTTTTGAGAACAGCAAACTATAAAACATGTTTCAGTTATTCTAAAATTTTCAGTTTACAAAAAAAGTGACTATACCACATTACCAACCTATACCACATTTGCATCACTTCCTATAGTGAATACTTGGGGATATCATTATATGAGGGCTATGCCTAATTAATGACCGGTATATGCCAATTTTGAACCGAATATTTTAATTGTTTATCTCAATTCTTTCCTTCAGGAGGTATCCCTATATTGAGGAGATGTCTAAATATCTGCCGATATATTTCATGATAGTCATGTTTTAGTTTTTTTATCACAATATCTTTAGAAGGCGGAATCCTTACAAAAGATGGCTAAATAGTTTTTGTAGGGTAAAAATTGGCTATTCCCTGTAATGACTACCCAACCTCCAACATACATATACTGACAGGTACTAGAAATGAAAATATAGGGAACATACCAAAAAGTGGGCCTATGCAGACATTTCTAAAACCAGTAAGGAAAGTAGTAAAGTCGGACGGGGCCGACTATATGATACCCTTTACCACTATGGGTATATTAAACAGGACTATTAGCATGAAATTGGATGAAATAAAATATGTGATATTTATATAAATGTGAATCTACCTAGATCTATCCATAAAGTATGTAAATCGACTTCAAAAAAAATATAAATAGGTCATCCGTTGGTCTATGTCTGTACTTCTAGAAAACGCAACTATATAATTTTATGTTCAGTTTTGTACGATGTGCAAACTTTGATGTCAAAATGAAAAAATTCGATGTTGCAAACATAAATTTACTGTGAAAAAAATTCATTTCGGGGGGGGCCCGGGACCCCCGGGCAGACATCATTCTAGGCTCAATTCAGTACGTTGTGCCAAATTTCGTGCAAATCGAAAGACATATAGGGACTTTGGGGCACCATTTACATGAAATCGGACGAAACTATATATGGGAGCTATATCTAAATCTGGACCGATTTTCTCGAAACTTGGCAGACATCACTCAAGGCTTAATTCATTACGTTATGCCAAATTTCGTGCAAATCAAAAGATATAGAGGGACTTTGGGGCACCATTTACATGAAATCGGACGAAACTATATATGGGAGCTATATCTAAATCTGGACCGATTTTCTCGAAAGGTGGCAGACATCATTCTAGGCTCAATTCAGTACGTTATGCCAAATTTCGTGCAAATCGAAAGATATATAGGGACTTTGGGGCACCATTTACATGAAATCGGGCGAAACTATATATGGGAGCTATATCTAACTCTGGACCGATTTTTACGAAACTTGGCAGACATCATTCTAGACCTAAGTGATTAGGCTGTACCAAATTTCGTGCAAATCGAAAGATATATAGGGACTTTGATGCACCAATACAAGAAATCGGACGAAACTATATATGGGAGCTATATCTAAATCTGGACCGATTTTCTCGAAAGTGGGCAGACATCATTCTAGGCTCAATTCAGTACGTCATGCCAAATTTCGTGCAAATCGAAAGATATATAGGGACTTTGGGGCACCATTTACATGAAATCGGACGAAACTATATATGGGAGCTATATCTAAATCTGGACCGATTTTTACGAAACTTGGCAGACATCATTCTAGACCTAAATGATTAGGCTGCAACAAATTTCGTGCAAATCGAAATATATATAGGGACCGTTTACATTAAATCGGTTAAATATATATATGGGAGCTATATCTAAATCTGAACCGATTTTTCCCAATTTCAATAGGGTACGTCCTTGGGCCGAATAAGTGACCTATGGCAAATTTCATCCATCTAGACCCCATGTTTCTTTGGTTAAAACCCCGTTTCAGAAAATTAAAATTTCATCCACACTTTGCGCATTTTATTATTTCTTCCAAACTTAGTTCAAATTCCAAGATGAGGAATATCGGTCCACTCCTTCTGGAACCTCCACACAGGGGCTAGGTATAAATGCGGCTGTAGTTCATTATCGAACCTTTTGTTCTAATTTTTTATCTCGCTATCCTCCACAGGTGAAATGATTACAACAGAGTCTTAGAACCAAACTCAAAACGCGGAACAAATCAGATAACTATTAATATAAAAAATAGGTGTTATATGGGGACTACCCCAAAAAGGGTGTGAATATTGATAATTTTTGGTAAAGAGATTTGTTACCCTATACAACTACAAAATAACAAATTGCAGCAAATTGGGTTGAAAAACCCTCTCAAGAACCCCAAACTACCGAAAATTAGGGGTACCCTTATATGAAGGCTATCCGAAAAATGGACTTATAATTATAATTTTTTGTGCAGAGATTTAGTACCTATTTAGAACTCAAAATATTAAATTACAGCTAATACAATACGATCAAAACCCCCAAAATACTAAAAATTAGGAGGTACCGTTATATGGGGGCTACCAGAAAAAGTGGACCTATATTTATAATTATTAGTGGGGAAATTTAGTACCCAATAATAACCCCATGTACCAAATTTCAGCGAATTCTGTTGAAAACCGCGCTCAAGAACCCTAAAATACCGATAATGGGGGGTACCCTTATATGGGGGCTACCCGAAAAAATTGGCCTATATTTATAATTTTTAGTATAGAGATTTGCTACCCAATAAGAACTCAAAGTACTGAATTTCAACGAATTCGGTCGAAAAATACGATCAAACCCCCCAGAATACCGCAAAATGAGGGCTATCGGAAAATATTAACCCATATTTATAATTTTTAGTGAAGAGATTCGCTACACAATAAGAACTCAATACACCAAATTTCAGCGAATTCAGTTGAAAAGCGCGCTCAAGAACCTCAAAACACCGAAAATTGGGGGTACCCTTATATGGGAGCTATGCCTAAACGTGGACCGATAAAGCCCATCTTCGAACCTGCCTGCAGACAAACCACGACTCTATGCAAAATTATGGCGATCTATCTCAATTCGTTTAGACGCTAGAGTGATTACAACAGACAGACGGACATGGCTATATCGTCATAGCATTTTACGCTGATTAAGAATATATATACTTTATAGGGTCGGAAATGATTATTTCAATGACTTACAAACGGAAAAACAAAATTAATATACCCTCCATACTATGGTGGAGGGTATAAAAAGTCAAAACTATGTTAAATTCCGCCCGGTCGAACTTTATATACCCCCCACCATGAGCATGACATTCAAAATATTTGAAATTAATGAGGGCTTCCAGGGAAAACTCATGCTGCGATAGGACCTTGAATATAACGAAAAAGACATGAGGAAAATATTAGTACCTAATAGGGGGCCTAATGTTTAATGGGACTATACCAAAATGGGACTATACCAAAATATTGATAATTTGGGGGTGTGAGGGTACCTTTATATAGAGGCTACACTCAAACAATAAGAACCCAAAACCAACCAGTGAGCTGAGCAGTATAGTCGGACGGGGCCTGTGGAGCGACCAGAAAAACGGACAAAAATTTAGTATTTTGTCCATTTCATCCCCTAAATATTAACCGATCTTTTCCAAAAACAATAGGGGTCTTCATTGACCAGAACCCATCCTACATGCAAAATTTCGTGAAGATTGGTCCATAACTGTGGCCTGTATCGTGTTTACAAATTATAATGGACGGACGGACACACATGTTTAGATCGATTCAGCTAGTCTAGATATGACGATCGGTATACTTAAAGGTGGGTCTAGGCTCAATATTTCGCGGCATTACAAACTTTTGGGGCTGCACAAAGCTATAATACCCTGACAACATAGTTGTGACAAGACCGTTCTTTTGAAAAACGTGCCCACGTGAATATAGGGGGGCCGTTATACTTGGCATACCCTTTAACTTGGGTCAATAATAAAAAATTTTGGTATGTACATGTGCTCTACAATGACAACCCAAAATACTAAATTTCAGTCAATTCTTTTGAAAAGCATGTCCAAAATACCCAAGATACCGAATATTGGGGGTAGGGGATACCCTGAAACTTGGGTCAATATTAACAGTTTTTGGTACGGACATGTGCTCTACAATGAGCGCTTTGTAATTGGTCCTTACTTCTTCGAAAACGACTTCTTCAGAACAACTGTAAACTTAAAATCGGAACGCTAAGATCATATTATAACCGATTTTTTGGCTTCTTTTGATGAAGACGACTTGGAAAATATGTGTGGCTTCAACAAGACATTCCACACACCTCGAGCGAATATGGACTTATAGCAAAGAGACATTTCTTGGCCGTACAATTTCTCGTCGTGGAGATATCAACATGCCGTCAAGATCATGCATTTATACACCATTAGACATCTTTCTATGTTTATGTAGATAAACCGTCAACTATCAATTCAACCAAAAATTTGTAGTTGTCGGAATTATCTCAAAATAATCAATGCTTACAACATTACTCGTTGAGGTCACTTATATAATGTAGTATTTCACACATAATGTCGACGTTCAATCTTTATAATAAAAACCAGTAAGAGAGAGAGAGAGAGTTCAGAGAGTTCAAAGGTCGTACGGGGCCGACTATATGTTACCCTTCACCTCTTCGGGTACATACAAGAGATGTTAATATCTACAATATCCTGTAGATAGAACAAACATAGAATCTTTAGCGGACCATTGAGATGGAATCGGACGAAATTAATTATGTGTCATATAGATAGATATTTGAACCGATTTAAAAAAATCTTATACTGAATTCTGAAATCAATGAATTTAATAGCCTCTGCCAAATTTCGTGTAACTCGCAGAAAAATAGGCCCTTCGGTGAACCATTTACATAAAATGGATCGCAAATATATATAAGACCTATATCAAAATCTGAACCGATTTCTACAAACCTTATCACACATCATTTGGAGTATTGGGAGTTAGGTGAATTATTCACAAAAAATCGGACGAAACTATATATGAGAGCTATATTTAAAACTGAACCGATTTTAACGAAACTTCGCAGACATCAGTCTGGATCTAATTCAGTACTCTGTGCAAAATTTTGTCACAATCGGATAAATATTGGGAGTTTGATGTATCTTTCACAAAAAATCGGACGAAACTATATATGGTACGTCAGTTTGGACCTAATTCAGTACTCTGTGCAAAATTTGGATTCAATCGGACAAATATTGGGAGTTTGGTACGTAGTTCACAAAAAATCGGAAGAAACTATATATAGTAGCTATCTGAACCAATTTTAACAAAACTTCGTCGACATCAGTCTGGACCTAATTCAGTACTCTGTGCAAACATTTGTCCCCATCGGACAAATATTGGATGTTTGGTGTATCATTCACAAAAAAATTGGATTAGATTGGACGATATGGAAGCTATATCTAAATCTGAACCGATTTTCTCTGATTTTATATTTCTCGTAAGATTCAATTTTTTTTTATTTTTCACACAATGTGTTAATTTTACCGCTAAATATTGATCGATATACATATTTACGTATGACTCCCCTATCTGTGTACCTACAGTCATATAATCGGTACCAACCGTTCTACGTTCTACCAACCGTACGACAACCGTTCTATGTTCTTCAGGAGTAAATATACACGCCGTATAATAAAATTTTCTTCATTTCCACACAAAAGTTTGGGTCCATTTTACCGATAAATATTTACCGATTCTTATGAAAAGACCTATAATAGTTCATTTTTCAAATACGGTCAAATTTTGGCCTATATAGTGGTCAGAAAAACAGACCAAAATAAAGTTTTCGATCAAGTTGATCACCTAAATATTAACGGATCATTACCAAAAACAATAGGGATCTTCTCTGGTCCTAACCGAACCTGCAAGCAAAATTTTGTAAAGATTTGTCCCTAACTGTGGCCTGTATCGTATTTTCTAATTATAATAGACAGACGGGCGAGATATGAGTTGATATTCTAAAAGATGGATCTATTACCAATATTTCACGGCGTTACAAACTCTTGGGGCCACACAAAACTATAATATCCTAACAACATAGTTGTGTAGGGTATCTGGAGAAATTTGTGTGAGTACCTGCCTTTTGACCTACCTCACAGTGGCTGAGCCATAGGCGGAATTACGCACACCAAGATGATTGGCCTGAGGCAATCATCCTCATCTAACTGCAAGCCATGCTTAAGTTAATACTTGATAGCTCTACATCTCACCTCAAGATCAAGCGGCACGTCGTCTAGCAACACTAGTAACGCTCCTGGCAAACATGCTAACATGACGACCCCCTGGCACGAAAGGAGCTTCTTCTGCCCTAAGACAGTTGAGGCAGTTCTGTACCATATAAGAGCACCATAAGTTGCACAGGCAACAAATAGCCCACCATATATGACACGCACAGAACGCCTACTCAAGCACCAATCGTTCTGCAAAACACGCTTAATAGTTCCAACGACAGTTGTCAGCTTCTCCTTCAACCGATCGAAGTGTAAGAGAAAATTCAACAGCTCGGACGCTGTCATTCCGAGATTTTTAACTGTACTCGAATATCTTATGTCACGTTCACCAGCTCGAATGAAGGGATGACGAATGTGTGCAATCCTACCTTTTAGCAGCATCAACATCGTCTTCTCGGTTGCCACCTCCACTCCAGGCCTGCACAATCTGCATAGCTTGCACACCATGATTTTCCAGTTCAAGGCGACTATCCCCTTCAATCATGATGAGCAAGTCGTCCGAATACGTACAAACCTTGAAGGAGGCAGCTAGCTTCTGCAACAGAGAATCCATTATTAGGTTCCATATACGTGGACCACAAATGGAACCCTGTGGGCAACAACGCTGCACATCTCTCCAGACCGAAGCACTGGCTCCCACGAAACAAGCCTTCCTATCTCGGAAATCTCGTGTTGGTCATAATAGAAGTAGATAAAAGTAGAATAGGCCTATTGGAAACCACACATATCAACTTTAAATTCTTCAGCTTTTGAGACCCGATGATAGCCATTAATTAGATGAAGGACCTTAACCCGTAAATTAATTGTCATTTTCATATAAATCTTCATGTCAACCTGACTGGGCTCACAAAGACGTCTTCGCTCTTACAATTCGCTTATTAGATTTTGCAAACTAATAACTAAAAAGTTAATTTTAATGGTGTATGCGTATAATTGTTGTCATGAAGTATACGCCCTCTTAGCCACTCATTTGTTAATTTTTGTTAAGTCCTCAAAAATATTGTAATTTTTTATTTTAATTATCTGTTTTGTTTTTTTTTCTATAAACTTCAACCATAATTAAACTAAATACAGTAATCAGTATTATGTCAGTTCATAGTCGTCGCTTGTATGAGCTTCAAAATTATTCTCAACTATTGTATAGAAAATCATCCTGTTTAATTCATCAGGATTTCCGATGTTAAATGTTGGTAATTTATACCTAATGATTTAGTCATTTTTCAAATGTTTTATTGTTAGCTCGGCAAGAGATTTAACTTATCCCCCGACTAACTACAGTGTCGTCCTGCTTTGGCAAACACACACACATACACGGCATAGCTAGATGTTTGGATGGCTGGCTGGCTCATGGCAGTATTTTCAATGGTCTCAAGAGCTTTTCATTTGCAATGTCTTTGGCTAAGACGGGCTGCAAAAGATGGCGCTCAAGTATTATCTCGGTGACACTCCATTAATCTGCAGCCAAGTGGAAAACGTCTTATGGCTCTGTTCTCGCCAACCAACCAACCACCTACCTATCTACCAAGGGGCACAGAAAGCATCCACTACATAAATGTAGAGATTCACAACAAATGTGAATGCGAATTAAGAATGTTGCCATTTGTATGTTTGTGCTGAAGACGACGATGATGATGATGACGATAATGTTCATGATGAGCCCATCTCCTAGGTTAGTTGGCTCGGTATATGTACATCCCTTTTGAAATCGAGAAACAAAAGATATATGTCTAAATACTTCCTAGCAAAAATCACACACACATACACTCACGCACTCATACAATTAGAACAGTCATAGAGGATTTCTTTGGGAAAATGGCCAACGTTTCGTATAGACTAGGAAAATAAATCCAAACAAATTCTTTACTGTAGAGAAACTGAGAAATGCCAAGTCTGAAAATCAGGCAAAAAGCAACAGCACAAAAAATACTTAAAGTGACTTAAGGCTAAAACGTTTATGCCAGTCATCCAATCCCTTCTACTTTTGTTACAGCATCCATTCACTTACTTTTACTCGAAGTAATGTGTTGCGAAGGGTTGCAAGTAAAAGCTGAGCGAAAGAAAGAAAGGAAATCACATTGCATAGGAATGAAATTTCCAACTTAAGGCAATAATCTAAATGAATATGCTAAGGATTTTAAGGATGTTACATTGCTTAGATTTAACTCATCACCTGGAATTTGAGTGTGTGTGTGTGTGTTCTTTTGTGTGAATTTACGAGGTGTATCGTGTGAAGTAGGTTATTCATACGTGAGAACATCACGGCGTATACATGGTGACGATAATTATACGCACCCATGAGTATATATTTAACCAGTAAGGAAAGCTGTAAAGTCGGACTGGGCCGACTATATGATACCCTTCACCACTTTAGGTATATTGTACATATGTATCCTAACAATTGTATGTCTATGTTCCCTCTTTCTAAAACCTATCCTAACTTTAATTTCATTCGAGCAGATTTAGAGCCGCCTGCGTAACATGGGGAAAATTTATGGAAAACGATTTATAGCAAAATTTATACACGCTATTCGGTACGCCGCGTTGTTAAAAATATAGTCTATTTCACGAAAATTAACACACATCTCTCTAGTCTTAATTCAGTACGCTATGCCAAATTTTGTGCAAATCGAAAGATATATATAGGTGCACAATTTACATAAAATCGGACAAAAATATTTATGGGAGATATGTCGGAATCTAAACCGATTTTCCTGACACTCATCACTTATCATTCTAGACTTAATTAAGGACGGTATGCGAAATTTCGTGCAAATCGAAGGATACAAAGGGACTTTGGTGCACTATTTACCGAAAATCGGACGAAAATATATATAGAAACTATATCTAAATCTGAACCGATATCCACCGAAATTTAACACACATCGTTTTAGACTTAATTCAGTACGCTGTGGCAAATTTCGTGCAAATCGAAGGATATATAGGGACGTTGGTGCATCATTTACATAAAATCGGATGAGTATATATATGGGAGCTATATAGAAATCTCGACCGATTTTCCCGAAACTCGCCACTCATTCATTCTAGACTTAGTTTAGAACTCTAAGCCAAATTTTGTGCAAATCGAAGCATATAAAAGGGCTTTGATGCACTATTTACCTAACATCAGACGAAAATATATATGGGAGCTATATCTAAATCGGAACCGATTTTCACAAAATTTAACACACATCGTTCTAGACTTAATTCAGTACGCTATGCTAAATTTCGTGCAAATCGAAGTATATATAGAGACTTTGGTCCACCATTTACCTTAAATCGGACGAAAATATATATGGGAGCTATATCCAAATCTGAACCGATTTTCACGAAACTTAACACACATCATTCTAGACCTAGTTCATTACGCTGTGCCAAATTTCGTGCAAATCGAAAGATATATAGGGACTTTGTTACACAATTTACCTTAAATCCGACGAAAATATATATGGGAGCTATATCCAAATCTGAACCGATTTTCAGGAAATTTGACACACATCGTTCTAGACTTAATTCAGTACGCTATGCCAAATTTACACCATTTACCTTAAATCGGACGAAAATATATATGGGAGCTATATCCAAATCTGAACCGATTTACACGAAACTTTGCACACATCATTCTAGACCTAATTCATTACTCTGTACCAAATTTCGTGCAAATCGAAAGATATATAGGGACTGTTTACATTAAATCGGACAAATATTTATATGGGAGCTATATCTAAATCTGAACCGATTTTTCCCAATTTCAATAGGGTTCGTCCTTGGGCAGAATAAGTGACCTATGCCAAATTTCATTCAATTCGGATTATAAATGCGTCCTGTACTTTGTTTACAATTTAACATCGACAAACAGACGGACGGACAGAAAGTGATTCTATGCATATTCTCAAAAGGAACCATGTGTCTATCTCGTTTCCTTTTGCCTGTTACAAACACATGCACAACGACATAATACCCTGTACCACAGAGTGGTGAAGGGTACAAACATTTCAAAATAAATTACTACTGAATATGGGACCATTGGAGCGTATACATTGTGACGATAATTATACGCAACCAATGAATATCTTAAAAAAAATCAAAATAAATTACAGCCGAAAATGGAAGAAGTTCATATTATGGTAACCCCATGTTCATATTGGTGAACTTATCCACGTTCATAGACACAAAGTTGGCATCTATGGCTTTTCGTAATGATCGATTAATAATATAAGGCTGAAATGGACCAACAAAATTATTTTTTCTGTTTTTTGGTCGCAATAGAGGCCACAATTATGACCCGAACATAACGAAATTTTACACAGAGAAAGGAGTCTGGCCATGTATAAAGATCGGGCAATAATTAGCAAGTCAAATGGATCTAGACTTTTGTGTGAAAAATTATAAAAATTGCATTCTATATTGTATAAATTTATTTCTGAAGGACATAGACTGGCATTATATGAAAGAGGAGTGGTTTACATTTAAATTAATACCAATTTAATGGTTGTATGTACTCGGATGTGGGAATTATACGTCAATATTTACAGGTGTATATTCATTTTGATATTGGTATTACCATTACCACACTAGAGGGCGGAAATGTAGCGCTGATGGTTAGAAAATTTTGCATGACATTCCGGTACCTATAATTTTCGATAATGATATTTCAGGGATGGAATGGACCGGAATCTTTATTTTTGTCTGGTTTTCTAGTCGCCTCAATGGGGAAAGCGATCTGACCAACTAATTCGAGTAGTCAATGAACCAAATCTTTTTTTTTTTTAAATAACAAAATTCTAATCTTATGGAATAGATCTTTACATTCGAAAAAGATGTTACCGAAAATATTTACTCCGGAAAACATTATTCGGGAAATATGCCGCGGCTGAGTTGTTGATTACTACTCGATCAAGAGAGTGCAAATTTCACGAAATATTACCCAGCTTTGAAATGAGATCCACAGAAACTCAGTGGTAGTTTTGTGGGGTATAATATGGTCGCCCCGTCCGACTTTACTGCTCCGGTCACTGGTTTCACGGAGTATCCAATTTGAACCACGTTCTAATATTTTTACCAGGCCGCATAATGTTTACAAATAGGGCTTCTCGGTCCCCTTCGTCCCACACAAAGAGTCAACATTACTGAATTTTGTAAAGAGACAACATTTTGACGATTTTATGTAAACTGCACGCAACATAATATTTTTACCTAACCAAGATCAAGCCCGAAAATGGAACCAATCGGTCCACTTCTTCTGATACCTCACCCATATAAGTTGAATTTCCCAGTTTTGAATTTTCTCAATTTTGTGGTCTTGCAAGGTGTTTCACGACGATCTAAAAATTCCTTACTTTTGCTGACTGTGAACACCAAACTATAGGGTGGCGCAGGAGGTGATATAAACCAAGCAACGTCTCCAATTGGGTTTAACCTGGCAAAGTTCAGGCTTATCTTCGTCCCTCTTTCATCTTAATTGTGGACAGTAAGGACTTGGGTACTACTTACACCAGAAAAAGCAAAATGAATGAAAAAAAGAGTAAGGAAAGTAGTAAAGTCGGACTGGGCCGACTATATTATACCCTTCACCACTTTGGGTATATTCTACATATGTATCCTAACATATGTAGAATATATCTGAACCGATTTCAAGGAAACTTGCCGGAGACTAATTTATATTACATCAGTACGTTGTGTAAATCGGCCCAGCTATGGATCTTTTCACGAAGCTTAGCAACATCATTCTAGACTTAATTCAGTACCCTATACCAAAATTCGTGCAAATCGAAAGATATATAGGGACTTTAGTGTACCAATTACATAAAATCGGACGAAAATATATATGGGAGCTATATCTAAATCTGAACCAATTTTCACGAAACTTAGCACACGTCATTCTAGCCTTAATTCAGTACGCTATGACAAATTTCGTGCAAATCGAATGATTTTCAGAGATTTTGATGCATTAATTATGAATGAAAATATATATGGGAGCTATATCTAAATCTGAACCGATTGTCACGAAACTTTGCACACATCATTCTAGTATCAATTCAGTACGCTTTGTCAAATTTCGTGCAAATCGAAGGATATATAGAGACTTTGGTGCACCATTTACATAAAATCGGAAAAAAATATATATGGGAGCTATATCTAAATCTGAACCGATTTTTAAGAAATTTTACACAGATCGTTTTAGACTTGATTCAGTACGCTATGCCAAATTTCGTGCTAATCGAAACATATATAGGTACTTTGGTGCACCATTTACCTTAAATCGGACGAAAATATATATGGGAGCAATATCTAAATCTGAACCGATTTTTAAGAAATTTTACACAGATCGTTTTAGACTTGATTCAGTACGCTATGCCAAATTTCGTGCAAATCAAACCATATATAGGGACATTGGTACACCATTTACATTAAATAGGACGAAAATATATATGGGAGCTATATCTAAATCTGGACTGATTTTTCCCAATTTCAACAGGGTTCGTCCTTGGGCAGAATAAGTGACCTATGCCAAATTTCACCCAAATCGGATCATAAATGCGACCTCTACTTTGTTTACAATTTAACATCGACAAACAGACGGACGGACAGAAAGTGATTCTATGCATATTCTCAAAAGGAACGATACATGGTTCCTTTTCCTGTTCCTTTTGCCTGTTACAAACATATGCACAAAGACATAATACCCTGTACCACAGAGTGGTGAAGGTTATAAAAATGAAAACCCCGACCTGCTACGAAAAAATAGGAAGATTTTCGACTCATCAGACTTCGCTTATGCGGGAGTACTCAAAAAGATCAAAGCCCATATTATTTGTCTTTCAGGAAAGACGATTGAAAAACCAAAAACCAATTGATCACGACAGGAAACGACATGAATTTGGCTGCCGATTTATGAGTAAATAAGGGTAAATAAGTCTTATTTGCACCCAAACTCCTACCGGATACAAAGATGGGCAGACCAATGCCTTGTTAATGAAGTTCAAGTTCTGATTTAAAGGCAAAAATCGAATTTGGAAATATCTTAGGTCCCACGGTCAGGTCAATATGTCTGAATGAAAAAAACATCTGACAATCTGTCATGAGTTTTATTTACTTCGCGCGAAGAAAAACATGATATTTGATTTTTTCTGGAACAAGCAACGAAAAATCATATGGATCATGTTGTAATAGACGGAATGTATATAGATGATTGATAGGTCAGAGGAGCGAATATGAAAAGCGGCAAAAACGCCTACTTCGCCCGACTTTCCCATCTGATTCATGAAAACTCTCCTTGTCCTGATAATATCGCTTAAAATCGTTTGTCATATCTTGATTAAGAGTATGAATCAACTGGTTTTGGAACCCCAACATCATATGTCTCGTACACAAAAAAAAGGAGGCAAGAAGATATGTGGCCATTTCATATAGAGTATTATCGATTGGAGCCATTTTTTACAGTACGTTTAATTGTCAATTCCTTTGCGTATATGTCAAATAAATCCTCATAAAGTAGGTTAACCCGGTAAAAAGTTCTAATGAATATGCCGTTTTAATGGCATTATTGGACCATTCATGAGCCCTATACGATCAAAGGTGTTTATGGCCATGTCTGAGATCGGAATTACTGCAAATGTACGATTGAAATGATATTTCTTCAAAAATGAAATACGTGGTATGCGCTCCTGTACTTTTTATATTCTAGAACGTGCATATAGTTACTTCTGGCTAATGTTGCATTTCCTTTCAGAGGACATGTGTCGTATACGTTTTGACAATACTCATACGCATAAGTGTACTACAAATATTTAATTCCGACATTTTACAAATGTTCATATTTCCAATAATTACCACACTATCTGAAATTTCTAATAAATCCCTACCAAATAAACACAATCAAATATTTAAATAATCTATGAAAACTTTTACATTATACCTGTGAACACAATGTCATCCTTCATAATTGTAATAATATAATAATGCACATTCTTATTTTATAATCACCTTAGATTTCTATAAAATAATGATTACAAAAAAAAAAATAAAGTTAGCTAAATTAAATAATGTTGATGTAAAGACATTTAATACAAATTACAAAAGGAAATTATTCGAATATATTCTACTTTTAGGTTCTGGGAAAAATGTTGCCGTTTTAAATATTAGCTTTTCATACCAAAGTCAGACGGATACTCTCAACAAATTAAGTTAAACCTCATTTTAGAAAATTATTTCTATATAATATCTCTTGTTCAGAGATGGATAATTATTGCAGAAACATTTCTGACATTTGCCACAATTCGATTTGCAACTTGGCAACACTGAATAGGTGTCTAAACTTCCCAATCATCTTCAATCTGAGGTTCTATATTTATTTAGCCTTTTGGTCATTATCGTCATGTGTAATACCCATGTAGATATGTATGTATGTCAATGTTATTGTGTTTACATTGATTCATATAATTTTAACTTTCATAGACATTAAAGACAAATTATCCAACACAAATGACAAATTACTTAACATTTGCCACGGCAAAAGAAACATTAATTTTATGTTAAGCCATTTCTTGGTAAGGATCGACATCGACAATGAGCTGAAGCCGGAGCAGCAGCAACGACAGAATAATGAATGCGAATGGATACACACACACACATTTACAATATATCAGCAATGAGCCAACATATCAACCAGACATGCCAACATGTCTGCTACGGTAGATTTCTAAATGGTAGCTGGTGGCTTTTTTTACCCCGAAAGGGATTTTATGAAAGTCAGCTAGACCTACAATACGTCTCCTAACACATAATACAGTGTTGATATATTAATGGTGTGATTTTCATTTCAGCTCGAGGGATTAAAGTCTAATTTCACCAATACCGACCCCCCAAAAACTCCCACCTGAAAAAAGGCCTCGAAGTGACTTTTCCAATTGCAAATGGCAAGAGAAGGCATTTTTTTACTTTTAACTTATTTCTTTCGTACGCCATTAGTCCACTCATTGTTAAGACTTGAGTTATGTGTTAATGAGTTTTTTTGTTGTTGTTCTTGGTCATACTTTTCAGACAAATTTAACTTTTCTTCGCCAAAAAAGCTTAACATTTTGATTAATAGTTCGGTTTGTTAGCTTAGTCATAGCTGGTAAGGAAAAATTCCATGCATAACTATTTTTGCTTAATTTCCCATTTTAGTATCTTGTGGTATTTTACTTTTTCGGAGGAAATTTGGTACAGGGGGTGGAAATACAGGAACAAAGTTTAAACTAACCCCAAGAAATAACTCCCAATATTAGCAAGTGAATCCTGTAAGGAAAGTTTAATAGTCGTACAGAACTGACTATATGATACCCTTCAATAATTTGGGAAATGTTTCTATGTATAATATATTGTCAATAGAACAGACTTCTTTGGAGGACATAAAATCGGACGAAAATAACGAACATTGGCAAATTTGCGACCTGTAATATGCGTACAATGATATAATATGAAAAAAAAATATTTTTAAACAAGTAAAAGCATGCTTAATTTCGGACAGGTCACCAGGTTTTGCGAATTGATCACAAATGGAGCGAAGCATCGAATGCGTAAATGTATACGATTTGTCATTATATATCTATATATATAACCAGTGAACGGAGCAGTATAGTCGGACGGGGCCGACCATACGATACCCTACACAACTACCACGAACTCTAACTTTCTGAGGATGTTTATTCCGAGTCTGAGTAATATTTCCTGATATTTGCCCCCTCTTGTACAGTCCTACTAATTACTTGTCCAGATTACCTTCACGGTGGGTGTGTTGTGATTTTCGGATTATACTCTACTCGAAAACACACAAAAAATTATGTTTTCGGTCCATTTCATCCCAAAATTTTAATCTGATCATCACCGAAAATTCTAGGCGTTGTTCTTGACCATAACTGGAACTTCATGAAAAATTTCAAAACCATCAGCGCGATATTTCTCCCTTTAATGTGGTAATGGATTACTAAATAATATCTGAATACGTAAGCACATGTAAATATTTGACTGTAACTCCCACATCTGAGTAGATACATCACTATATTTGGTATCAATTTAAAGGCCAACCACTCCTCTTGGATATGTTATCAACTCCTAGGGTCTACATCCTCCAGGAGTAAATATATATGCCATAGAATACAAATTTTGTCATTTTTCACACAAAAGTCAGGGTCCATTTGACCCGCTAAATATTGACCGATCTTTATCAAAACATGCACGCTTATTCTCTGACCCGATCCCCTTCTCCATGCAAAAATTCGCGGTGTTTGGGCCATAATTGCGGCCTCTGGAGCGACCAGAAAAACCGACAAAAATTTAGTATTTGGTCCATTTCATCCCCTAAATATTAACCGATCTTTTCCAAAAACAATAGGGGTCTTCATTGGCCAGAACCCATCCTACATGCAAAATTTCGTGAAGATTGGTCCATAACTGTGGCCTGTATCCTGTTTACAAATTATAATGGACAGACGGACGGACGGACGGACGGACACACATGTCTAGATCGACTCAGCTAGTCGAGATATGACGATCGGTATACTTAAAGGTGGGTCTAGGACCAATATTTCGCGGCGTTACAAACATTTGGGGCTGCACAAAGCTATAATACCCTGACAACATAGTTGTGTAGGGTATAAAAATGAATTACTGTTCGTTAGTCTCGCTAAAACTCGAGAACGGCTGAACGGATTTTTCTGATCTTAGTCTTGAAATGTTCGTGGAGCTCCAGGGAAGGTTTAAAAGGTGAGGAAAAATCGAAAACCGCGAAAAATTTGCAAAAAATTATTATGACGCATATTTGCATTTCCACGAATTTTGATTCGAGCTATTTTGAATACACTGTCGTAGTTGCTATTTTGAGATATTTTGGGGACAAATTGTTGGTGGATCTTTCCTCAAAGCTTTCATTTGTCAATTATTGAAATTTTTCAAAATATTTAAATTTTTTTCAATAGTATTGATATTGTATTGAAACATTTTTTGGCAGAATACAAGAAATAATTGAGAAGTATATCATTGAATGTACATGCGATCATTGTATGTACACGTTTTCCATAGAATTCACGTACATTTTGGGAGTAATGCAAGGAAGGAAAATCAGAAGACATTCTGAATCGAGTTCATGGCCATCCAGGGTATTCGGATCCTAAGATCCATGCCCCAGATTAATTTGTTTGAAAATAATAATAATAACAGGAACATGTTGTTCCTTAAGGTACCTGAAATGTTGATATGCCACGGGAAATATAAAATCAGGTAGTTATATGCCTAATCGTTTTTCAATATCTTTGAACTTATAAACAGAACACCTCGCATATATCCGATACAAAAATGTGTATCACAGAGAATACTAATATACGAGATATTTTCTTTTCAAAAATCTATCATTAAGCTCAGATGTAAAGAGAGCAACAAAAAAAAACAGCAATATTAGAAAACAAGTGAGCGGAGCAGTATAGTCGGACGGGTCCGACCATACACACAACTACCACGTAACCCTAACTTTCTACGGATATTTATTCCGAGCCTGGGCAATAAATTTCGTGATAGTTGCACCCCCTTGCCCGATTAGAGTCCATATTTTCCAAATATTACTAATATTCAGTACAGTCCTCCTAATTACTTGTCCATATTCCCTTCACCGTGGGTTGTGTTGTGATGATCGGCTTATAATTATAAAATCGAAAAAAACAAAAAAAAAAACTTTTCGGTCCACTTCATACCAATACTATTATCTGATCATCACCGAAAATTATAGGCGTTGTCCTTGACCATACCTGGATCCTCATAGAAAAAAAATTCAATATATATTTCCGCCCTCTAGTGTGGTAATGGGTTACTAAATAATATCTGAATACTTAATCACCTGTAAATATTTAAGTGTAACTCCCAAACTCGAGTACATACGACAATATAATTGGTATCAATTTAAAGGTCAACAACTCCTCCTGGATATACTACAAAACTTCTCGGGTCTAGGCCATTTAGGGATAAATATATACGCTATAGAATACAAATTTTATCATTTTTCACATAAAAGTCAGGGTCCATTTGACCCGCTAAATAGTGACCGATGTTTATCAAAACAGGCATGCTTATTCTTCTGCCCGATCCCCTTCTCCATGTAAAATTTCGCGATGTTTGAAACATAATTGCGGATCCAGGAGCGCCCAGAAAATCAAGGAAAAATAAAGTTTTTGGTCCATTTCATCCCCTTAATATTAACCGATCTTTACCTAAAACAATAGGGGTCTTCATTGGTCAGAACCCATCCTACATGCAAAATTTCATGAAGATTGGTCCATAACTGTGGCCTGTATCGTGTTTACAAATTATAATGGACAGACGGACGGACGGACACACATGTCTAGATCGACTCAGCTAGTCGAGATATGACGATCGGTATAATTAAAGGGTGGTCTAGGACCAATATTTCGCGGCGTTACAAACTTTTGGGGCTGCACAAAGCTATAATACCCTGACAACATAGTTGTGTAGGTTATAAATAGCATAATATCTAATTTGAAGTTTATACCAAAACGTCCGTCCGATGTTACCTATTCGCATTGAACATGCCAACAACCGATAACACTCAGGTTGGAAAACGAGGTAAGAACTTCAACATACCGAAAATTGAACGGGAAATAATTATGGATCTTTTTAAAACGTTAAGCTATGGTGCATAATTTCTGGGATGATGTTTATTCACCCCCAATATCCCGGAATGACATATTTTAGCTACTACAATCGGAATGGAGATACATTAATTTTTGGTAGGAAGATTTGACACCACATGAGAAGTTATGGGGGATACCATTATATGGGTGCTATCCGGAAAGTTGGACCAATATTGATAATTCTTTGTAAGGAGATTTTGTACTCACTGATCATCGAAAATATAAAATTACAGCCAATTTGGTTGAAATACGTGACCAAACCCCCCAAAATACAGAAGAGTGAACCAATATTGACAATTTTAAGCAGGATTCATGCTTCCAAATAAAACAACAAATTACAGCTGATTATGTTGAAAAACGTGCCCAAATCCCAAAAAATGTGGAGTGCCATTATATGGAGGTTTTTCGGAAGCTTGTGCAAATTTTTTAGGAACTTTTTTACTCAATGATCATCCAAAATATAAAATTACAGCCGAACACCGAATATTAAGGGATTAACCGGATACTTGAGCCAAAATTGATAATTTTAAGTAGAGAAATTTTCTGCTCAATAATTATCCCCTATATTAAATTAAAACTAATTCTGTTGGAAACCGTGGCCAAGATCTTCAAAATGCGGAATGTTTATTGGTACCGTTATATGGCCGGTAATAATATTTGGTACGGACACTTTCTGCTCAATTACAACCAATTCTGTTGAAAACATCGTTAAAATGTTTCATATGGGTGCTGCCCTAAATAGTGAACTAATATTGAACATTTTCAATACCAAATATCCTAGGAGTAGTAGCAATGTATGTGGAAATATCAGGGCACTATCTCAAATCGTGAAGGGTAGAAAAAGCAAACGTAATATTGGACTATCGTTATGTGAATTATACATCAGCAATATTGCTATGCAAGACAACGTTTGCCGGGCCCGCTAGTAGTTAATATACATCACCATTTTTTATTTAATTCAAACTAAAACTACACATTGTTTTCTATACCAATATTAATTACCTTACTTTTAGTTCTTCATTAAACTAATAATTATTTTAACGCGCATTTATTGTCATTAAACTGGAAAAAATTGTTTGGTTATTTTCGCGGATATTTTCCATTGACGTTATTTTTTTATAAATAAAACATAAATTATTTGCGAGTGATAAAAAATCACTAGGGAAACAGCCGCAACTTGAATATACAAGTTGCGGCTGTGGTCACATATGTATAATGGGTTGGAGTGAAATAAATTGTCTTTGAGAAATTTTGTTAATTTAGAACATGACCTTAAAAATACAAAAACCGAAATAAATCAAAGCTCTGCAGGCTATAGAGGACTCGTAGCTCGCTTACACAAAACGCCCGAGAAGTACAAGTGAAGCAATCAACTTGGATTTTTAAAAGAATAGGAAAACATTATATTTACCCGCAAATTGTAAAAGACACAGAGAGCTTTTCAATTTTTTTTATAATTTGTAAATAGAATCGTGTGATTAAATCCGTAATTTTTCAAGAAATCACCAAGAGGTGGAGTGTAGATTAAATTATTCATCCCGTTCGAAACACCTCGAAATATTCTCCCCAGAAAGTTTTGAATATAAACAAGTGAAGTAGTAGTTAAGTACGGCCGGGCCGAACTTTTGATAGGCTCCAGCATATATATACTGACAGTTACATGTAATGAAGGTTCCAACAACACGTGGTAACTACTGCGTGTGTAGGTGCTCTTAAAAGCTCCGATATAGGAAATATTACAACAAAGTGAACAAATGCAAACCATGCTTTCCAATGATATCTTGGAAACCACCGACGACTAAAAATACTGATGAAGTTTCTCACCCCACGATGAGTTCTGGTGTAATGCATAATGAGCGTGATGTACTTAAAGGTGGGCCCATGCAAAAGACTTTTCTAAACGAAAGATACTTATAATGATGATTTTTCCCAAAATTTCAAAACCCAAAAACATGGTGGAACTTGAGTCTAAAATCATCAAAATACTTCAATTTAGATTTATATGAGGCTATTCCTAATTGATTACATCTGGTAGAAAATGCCGAAAATCTGAAAGTATCATTATATGTGGGCTATGCCTAAATGTGGACCAAAATAGCTAATTTTCGAACCTGACCTTTTAGTTTTGTATCTTGATATGCTTCGAAGGTAGTATGATAACAAAATATGTACAGACGGACGGAAATGACTAAATTGTCGTAGAATTCAATACTTTACAGGGTATAAACTAACAATATCGAGTTTAGAATATCACCCATACTATCCTGAAATATCGTTACATAAGGACAACCAAATTACATCGAGTTCGGTTGAAAACCGCGTTTAAAAATCCCTAACTACCGGTAGAATTATATATTGACCAATATTGATAATTTTGGTGGGAGGATTTGGTACCCAATTAGAACAAAATATAACACATTACGGGCAATTATATCAAAAAAACTTGTCAAAAAATTCTCAAGGTCTGGATATTTGAGAGGTACGGTTATATTGAGACCAATATTTATATTAGGTATATAAAATATCAACATACACGAACTCAGTTTAAAATTGTGCCCAAATCTCCCCAAATACCGAAAATTTTGGAGTCGATTTACAAATGTCCGTGGTGAGCACGATAACTCTCGAAGATAGTAACTGATTTCACCCAAACTTTGAACATAGTAATATTTCTTTCTAAATTTCGAAGATGGTGCGCTCCTTATGGTAAACTTAATTTGAAACGAATGAAGGTAGAAGGTTTTTGTGGGTCTGGGCATGGGTTTCAAACAAATTTGCTGTCATTTTATCAAGCTCTCATGGGCTGTCAAATCTTTCTACCAAAAATTATCAATATCGGTTAATATTTTGGTATAGCTCCGATATATAAGCTCCATCTCATTTTCGGTATTTTGAGGGTTTTACGGGCATGTTTCAACCAAAAAGTCTCTAATTTTGGAGTTTAGAAGTGAGGTTACATCTCCGCAGAAAATCATCATTATTCCTACATGTTTTGACATGTAGTTCCGTTTCCGTCTGGGTTCTGCGAATCCTCAACTAATTGAAGAGAGGCCAGTACATCCAGAAAAGGTCACTATTTGGTACGCTCTTTGGTCCGAAGGTCATATTAAATCTTATTCCTTCAAAAACGACGATGGAACGACTGTCACCGTCAATTCGAAGGGGTTTGGTCATATATCTAATATTGAAAGAACTGAAGAATATGTGATTTCAACAAGACGGTGTCACATGCCACACAACTCGAGGGAATATGGCTTTATTTCTAGCCGTGTCGTAATTAATACCCGAATGTCACAAATAATTGACAAGATGATAATTGGTCAAAAAATTTGCCGGCCAATGAGCAAAACATTTGTGTGAAAAGCAAAAAAAAAGCCTTCATTGCGGGATGTCATGACTCTGAAAAATTGCCAGTGGGATGGTTTACCTTTTATCTGATGTCAAATATATTTATGCAAGAGGACAAACATGGGTGACATACTGAAAATTGTAAAGGAATATACGTATTTTTATGTGGTTTAATATTATCATTACGACACCAGAGAATGTTAATATATCGGGTTTTGTCGAGGCTCGGGATTTAACTACACAACTACCACTGTACTGTAACTAATAGACCCTTCACTTTGTAAGATAAGAAAGAATGCTTGCAACTCATCTATTTGATTGATACTTGTGTACGACAATAAAGACTTATTGACCTTAGGACTCCTTAAGTTCGACTTCCTAGCCTTTGGGCTCGTCTACAAAAATATATGCCGTTTGAACTCCTTAATCCTCTTCCCAGGCATTTCAGGTTCTTACTTATAAAGAAGTGCTGTTCTTCAGCTTTAAATCTTGTCTATTGACGCTAACTCCCTGCCATTACCTTAATACGAATCATTTTTATACCCTCCAACATAGTATGGAGGGTATATTAGTTTTGTTTTTCCGTTTGTAACGCATCGAAATAATCATTTCTGACCCTATAAAGTATATTCTTGAACAGCGTAAAATTCTATGACGATCTAAGCATGTCCGTCAGTCCGTATGTCTGTTGTAATCACTCTAGCGTAAAAACGAATTGAGATAGAACACCAACATTTTCCATAGAGTCGTCTTTTGTCTGCATGCAGGTCAAGTTCGAAGATGGGCTATATCGGTCCACTTTAGGCATAGCTTCCATATAAAGGTATCCCCAAATTTTCAGTATTTTGGGGTTCTTGAGCGCGTTTTTCAGCCGAATTCGCTGAAATTTGGTAAAATGGGTTATTTTTAGATACCAAACTTCTCCTCTAAAAATTATAAACATATGTCCACTTTTTTGGTAGCCCCCATATAACGGTACCTCCTAATTTTCAGTTTTTGGGGGGTTTTTTACCGCATTTTTCACCGAATTGGCTGTAATTTAGTACTTTGAGTTCTTATTGGGTATCAAATCCCTCCACAAAAAATTATAAATATATATAAGGGTACCCTCCAATCTTCGGTATTTAGGGGTTCTTGAGCATGGTTTTCAACCGAATTCGCTGTAATTTGGTATTTTGTAGTCGTATATGCTAACAAATTTCCCTACCAAAAATTATTAATATTCACATCCTTTAGGGGTAGTACCCTTATAACCCCCTTTTTATACCTTTCACCACACTGTGGTACAGGGTATTATGTCTTTGTGCATATGTTTGTAACAGGCAAAAGAAAACGAGATAGACACATGGTTCCTTTTGAGAATATGCATAGAATCACTTTCTGAATCGATTTACGCATGTCCGTCTGTCCATGTTAAATTGTAAACAAAGTACAGGTCGCATTTATGATCCGAATTGGATGAAATTTGGCATAGGTCACTTATTTGGCCCAAGGACGAACCCTATTGAAATTGAAAAAATCGGCTCAGATTTAGATATAGCTCCCATATATATTTTCGTCCGATTTAATGTAAATCGTGTACCAAAGTCCCTATATATCTTTCGATTTGCACGAAATTTGGCATACCGTAATGAATTAGGTCTAGAATGATGTGTGTCAAGTTTCCTGAAAATCGGCCCAGATTTAGATATAGCTCCCATATATATTTTCGTCCGATTTAATGTAAATGGTGTACCAAAGTCGCTATATATCTCTCGATTTGCACGAAATTTGGCATACCGTAATGAATTAGGTCTAGAATGATGTGTGTCAAGTTTCCTGAAAATCGGCCCAGATTTAGATATAGCTCCCATATATATTTTCGTCCGATTTAATGTAAATGGTGTACCAAAGTCCCTATATATCTTTCGATTTGCACGAAATTTGGCATACCGTAATGAATTAGGTCTAGAATGATGTGTGTCAAGTTTCCTGAAAATCGGCCCAGATTTAGATATAGCTCCCATATATATTTTCGTCCGATTTAATGTAAATGGTGTACCAAAGTCCCTATATATCTTTCGATTTGCACGAAATTTGGCATACCGTACTGAATTAGGTCTAGAATGGTGTGTGTCAAGTTTCCTGAAAATCGGCCCAGATTTAGATATAGCTCCCATATATATTTTCGTCCGATTTAATGTAAATGGTGTACCAAAGTCCCTATATATCTTTCGATTTGCACGAAATTTGGCATACCGTAATGAATTAGGTCTAGAATGATGTGTGTCAAGTTTCCTGAAAATCGGCCCAGATTTAGATATAGCTCCCATATATATTATCGCCCGATTTAATGTAAATGGTGTACCAAAATCCCTATATATCATTCGATTTACAGATTTAGATATAGCTCCTGCAAATCTTTCGATGTGCACGAATTTTGGCATAGCGTACTGAATTGAGTCTAGAATGATGTGTCCAAAGTTTCGTGAAAATCCGGTTCAGATACACCTCTATATATATTTCCGTCCTATTTTAAATAGATGGTGCACTAAAGATCCATAGCTAATCGGATTGACACAACGTACTGAAGTTAATATAAATTAATCTCTGATAAGTTTCCTTGAAATCGGTTTAGATATAGCATAGCTTCTATATATAATTTCGACTTTTCGGTGAAGGGTATCGCATAGTCGGCCCAGTCCGACTTTACTACTTTCCTTACTGGTTTTTAATATATTGCAGCTCCCTATATTGAAACTCTCTACACTTCAGCTCTTCTAGAAATATTTTGATTTATTTCGTACTTTTTATAAAATATGTTTTTACTGATAATCATATTTTAATTTTAGTACTTATCCAACAACTTTTGGCACAAATTTTCAAAAGCGTGATTTTAACACATATTCAACTACCCATTCACCCTTTTATACACACTATCGCATATTGTGCACAGATACATGTACATTACGCTACCACACACACACATATTTTGTTTGGTTGTTGTTTTAATCATAACTGACATTGTTGTTTATTTATTGCATAATTTATTGAGGTAGTGTTAATAATGTTAATTAATTTTATTTATTATAATTTGCAAATGAAACTTTGTCCATGTCTGTGGGTCGGCGTGGTTGTGTGTGTGTGAGAGCGCGCGAGCCAGCAAACAAAAAAGTGGAACAGAAAAATACAATTGCATTTTTGCCATGGTGATGATGATAATAACAGCGACAATGATCATGGAAAGAGAAATAATGAATGGATGGTGAAGTGGTGAAACTAAGAGAATCAGGTGGACAAAAAAGACAAAACTAATTGAATTTTCAATAGACTATATATAAATGGTACATGAGTATATGCATACGTATAGGCGGGTTTGAGTATTTGTGAAGTACATACATATATTGAAATATTGTTGGTGATAATGTTTTTTTTTCAGCGCTGAATAGTTCATGAGTGGTCAAGGAGGATAGTTGCAATGATTTAAGGAAATCGATGATGAATGGATTTGGGGGTTTCAGAGCAATATAAAAAGGGGGAAATATATATCGGAAGATATTCATCACTCTATCTTCCGATATGAAGTAAAGGATTGTGTTATGATTTAATTAAAATATTTCCCTTAATTACTATACCTTCCTCCCTTGTGGATAATAAAAAAAAACTATCAACCCAATTGGGGTTTTATTTTTATTAATTACAACAATTATAGATGCAAGTGCATGGCATATTATAAATTAATAAAAATTGTTCATTTATAATTTATACTTAAATTTGTTCAACTAGACCCCAGGGCATTGAAGTGTTCATTCAGTAAATCCGCAATAAATCGTGATTTTGAAATCAATTTGCAAAATATATTCCACTCCCTTTTTATGCTTGCAACTTTTTATTATGTTTATCATGTGGCCGACAATGCTAGCAATAACAAAAACAACAACAAAACTCCAGCCATTCAATGTCCTCATGATAGCAGAATTCATTGTCTGCCCTTCTCTTTTGTCTCCGCTCTCTTCTCTGCTTACACTTGAAATTAGATAATTGCATCAACTTCATTTATTATTGGGGTTTTAAGATCTCATCATGGCTAACAGAAAGCAATCCGAAGCCCTGTACTATCCTTAATAGCTTCGCATACAATGTTAGTTCGGTTGAATGGTTGGTTGGTCGGTTGGCTGTCTTTAGTCTTCCTTTGAAATTTGGTTCAGTAGTTCTCCGCTGCACTGGATATTGGTGACAGTGCGTGTTGTTGTTCTGCCGTTGTGTTAGTGACACGAATACACTCCGTTTTACGCGGTTCTTAGCTCCCATTGACAGAACTGTCAGCGTAATTTTCGTTAACTCCTTTTTTTGCTTTCTTAACATCGGTTTCTTATTAGGTCGAAGAGAAGGTTAAATGGTGATGAACAGGGACAGTGGTTTGCACGAAGTGGAGCATATAAGTTTTTAGAGAGGAGCTGAAGCTGTAGGTAATTTCCATAGACGACATAAAGGTACAATAAATGTTTATAGAAGAAGCTGATTCAGAGTTTGTTTTTATAGAGTTTTAATAGATGAGCTAAAGGGCACAAAGAGAGTCTTCATATGCGAGCGAAATGCAGAGAGTCCTTATATACCAGCTGAAAACAGGATAGAGGGCAGGGCGTTTTTATTATCGAACTAAAGGATCTGGAAGTCTCTATAACCGAGCTGATGATTGGAAAGTCTCTAAAGGCACAATAAGGGGTTATATGTCCTGGTAGAAGGGCAGAGTGTCCTTATATACCAGCTGAAAGGAATTTTTAATAGACGAGCTGAAGTGCCAGAGAGTCTTTATAAACGAGCTGAAAGGCCATATAGTCTTTGTAAACGAGCTGAAAGGTCACAGGGTCTTTACAGATGGGTCGAAGGGCCAGGGAATATTTACAAACGAGCTGAAGGGTCAAAAATTCATTATAGGCGAGCTGAAGGTCCAGGGAGTACTTATAGACGAGCTGAAGGGCCAGGAACCCTTTATAGACGAACTGGAGGAACATTCTGTAAGAGATAATGGGTCAGAGATTCTTTATAGATAAGCTGAAGGGCCAGAGAGTTTTCATAGCATCGGAGACTTTATAGACGTGTTGAAGGGGCAGAGAGTCTTTATAAAAAGCCCAGGGAGTCTTTACAAACGAGCTTAAGGGTCAGGGAGTCTCTAGAGACGAACTGGAGGACCAGGGAGTATTTATATACGAACTGGAGGGCCAGGGAGTATTTACAGACTAGCTGAAGGGTCAAATATTCTTTACACACGAGCTGAAGAGCCAGAGAGTCTTTATAGACGAGCTGAAGGACCAGGGAGTCTTTATAGAAAAGCTGAAGGGCTAGTGAATCTTTATAGACCAGCAGAAGTTCCAGACCATAAACGACCTGAAGGACCAGGGAGTATTTATTGAAGAGCTGAGGAGCCAGTGAGTATTAATAGACGAGCTGAAGGATCAGAGAGTATTTATACACAAGCTTTGCATATTCTTTACAGATGAGCTGAAGATCCAGTGAGTCTTTATAGACTAGCTGGAGGACCAGGGAGACTTTATAGAAGAGCTGAAAGGGTCAGGCAGTCTCTAAAGACAACTGGGGGCCAGGAAGTCTCTAGAGACGAACTGGAGGACAAGGGAACTGGAGGACAAGGGCCAGGGAGTCTTTATAGATGAGCTGAAGCGAATCTTTATACACGAGCTAAAGGGAGTCTTTATATACGAGCTGAAGGGAATCCTTTTAAACGAACTGATGGGAGTCTTATTAGACGAGCTGAAGGAAGTCTTTTTAGACGAGCTAAATTGATTCTTTTTAGACCAACAAGGCTAATGAAAGGATCGGAACTTCATTATAGCGATCTTAAGGCTTAATTTTCCTCATAATCCAGCTAAAGGATTAACGGCTTTTTATAGTTACGCTGAAATAGGATTTTTTTATACGATTCTAATGGATGAGTACTAGGGAGTCTGCATAGGCGAGTCGGGAGGAGATGTCAACCAGGGAGCCTTTATAGACGAATGTAAATTGTCATGGAAGAGTTGAAGGTCAGTGAGGTTTTATGCTATCTACTCTGTAGATACGCTTGACTCTATAGACGAACAGAAGTAGGGAATCTTCAAAGGCAAACTGATTCCGGTAGTCTTTATAGATTTGTCCTCTTCTGTGGATTTGGAAATTTTGTAGGACTTCTCTGACTATATTAGACATCTGAATGTCATTCTTCATTCGATCCTATACCACAGTTCCTTATTGTTGACGCACATTTTACTTACGTTGAGGATATCTTCGAAAAGTGTATTCCTGCTCGTTTGCAACATCTTAAGCTGGCAGCTGGTGTCGCATCCAATTATTTGATAATTATGTGCTTCATTGGAGCGCATAAGTGTGCTACTATGCTGCTGATGGTGATGTTCCACTGCCTTTGTGCAGCTGTTAGTGGCATGATGCTTCAGATGTTAACTTCCTCTTCTTCAGATTCTACAAAGCAAAGAAGACAATTTTAGAAGACAAAACTACAACAATGCAAACCGCTCACAAATACACATCCCTACATACATTTTATTCTATTTAACCAACACAAATAACTCGTAGTAAATAAACGGACACACACACACAGTTATGTGATACATCTTTCATTTTATTTCATTCCAGGAATATTTAATTTTCCAACTGCAAAAAGGTAGCCTTCCACTTTGGAATGTGAAAACCAAAGCCAATCAAGTTTTATCAAATGAAGTATCCTCTTTAGAAGGATTCTTGGATCCATGGATTTCTGTGTAATTTTCCATTCCTTTATGTTGACATACAAAGAATGTCGGTTGGTTTTCTTTGAAGATATTTTGCTGGAGTAGGAAAAAATGCTTTGCAATTGTATTTACTTTGACCTAAATACCTTGAAATGTATATCAAAATGGGGAAATAATTCCGTTCTTAACTTGGTCAAGGTAACCAAGTGAATTTGTAATATTATTGAGTTGCTGTTGTTGTAAATAGCTGAAAGGATATTTTTTTACATATTCATACTTACGAACAAGTGATCAATTTGTGATTGAGGCAAAACTTTTCGACTAATCTAAAAATCTATTCATCAGATTCTGATTCCAAATACACTTTTAGATAAAACTTAACAGTAGTGAATGTGTACGCCGTTTCTATAAAAATTTACAGCCGAAGTTATCTATGCAGACGATTTGACGCTTTAGATCGTCTCTAAGGACCTCCCGCTTCAATTAATCTGTAAGTAGCATTTTTCCTGTAGCTTGTCTATAAACGCCTCCTGTCCTTCCTCTCGTCCATGGTTTTCAGGTAGACTAATAAACAATTTAGACTCCTTGCTTCATTTCAATATATACTCTGCTTTAGATTGTATTTAAAAAAAACCCTACCCTTCCTTGGCCTTGAACTCGTCCATAAAGACTCCCTGCTTCAGTTCGTCTATAAAGACTCCCTGGACTTTCAGTTTGTCCATGAAGACTGTAAGGCTCTTCAGCTCTATTCTAAAGAATCCCTGCAACTCAGCTCGTCTATGAAGACTGCCTTGCCCTTCCGCTCGTCTGTAAAAACTCTCTGGCTTTTTATTTCGTCTATAAGGATACCCTGGCCTTCATCGTGTTTATAAATACGACTTTATTAATCTTGTCTTGACTCTCCGGCCCTTCAGCTCTTCGACGAAGAATTTCCGGCCCTTTAGCTCTTTGACAAAGACTCCCTGGCCCTTGAACCTTCAGCTAGTCTATAAAGATTCCCTGGCACTTCAGATATTTTATAAAAACTCATTTCTAAAGACTCCCTGGCTCGTCTATAAAAACTCCCTGCCCCTTCAGATCTTTTATAAAGACTCCCTGATCCTTCAGCTCGTCTATAAAGACTCCATGACCCTTCAGCTCGTCTATAAAGAAATTCCTGCCCCTTCAGATCCCCTGTAAAGACTCCCTGGCCCTACAGTTAGTCTATAAAGACTTCCTACCCCTTCATATCGCCTGTAAGGACTCCCTGGCGCTCCAGCTCTTTACAAAGACTCCCTGATCCTCCACCTCGTCTATAAAGACTTCCTGGCCCTTCAGCTCGTCTATAAAGAATTCCTGCCCCTTTAGATCGCCTGTAAAGACACCCTGATGCTTCTGCTCTTTTATAAAGACTCCCTGGCATTACAGTTCGCCTATAAAGACTTCCTGCCCCTCCAGATCGCCTGTAAAGACTCCCTGGCCCTTCAGCTCTTTTATAAAGACCCCATGGCTCTTCGGCTTATCTATAAAGACTCCTTGGCTCTTCATCTTATTTCTAAAGACTCCCTGGCTCTTCAGCTCGTCTATAAAAACTCCCTGCCCCTTCAGATCTTTTATAAAGACTCCCTGATCATTCAGCTCATCTAAAAAGACTCCTTGATCCTTCAGCACGTCTATAAATAAATCCTGCCCCTTCAGATCGCCTGTAAAGACTCCCTGGCCCTACAGTTCGTCTATAAAGACTTTCTGTCCCTTCATATCGCCTGTAAGGACTCCCTGGCGCTTCAGCTCTTTTACAAAGACTCCCTGATCCTTCACCTCGACTATAAAGACTCCCTGATCCTTCACCTCGTCTATAAAGACTCCCTGGCCCTTCAGCTCGTCTATAAAGACTCCCTGATCCGTCTGCCCTTTTATAAAAACTTGATCCTTCTGCTCTTCTATAAAGACTCCCTGATCCTTCAGCTCGTCTATAAAGACTTTCTGTCCCTTCATATCGCCTGTAAGGACTCCCTGGCGTTTCAGCTCTTTTACAAAGACTTCCTGGCCCTTCAGCTCGTCTATAAAGAATTCCTGCCCCTTTAGATCGCCTGTAAAGACTCCCTGATCCTTCTGCTCTTTTATAAAGACTCCCTGGCCCTACAGGTCGTCTATAAAGATTTCCTGTCCCTCCAGATCGCCTGTAAAGACTCCCTGGCACTTCAGATCTTTTATAAAGACTCCCTGGCCCTTCAGCTCGTCTATAAAGACTCCCTGATCCTTCAGCTCGTCTATAAAGACTACCTGGCCTTCAGCTCGTCTATAAAGACTTCCTGCCCCTTCATATCGCCTGTAAAAACTCCCTGGCCCTTCAGCTCGTCTATATAGACTCCCTGGCCATTTATCTAGAATATATAGACTCCTCTGCCCTTCAGCTCCCTGGGCTTTCCTGTCCCTGGGCTTTCAACTCATTTTTAAAGTATCCGTGGCCCTTCAGCTCGATGTTAAAGACTCCCTGGCCCATGGCCTTGTCTATAAATCATCCCTTGTCCTTCCTCTCGTCTACAAAAATGAATAAAATACCAACATTTGTGAACAATCCCTGCTTGAGTAAATTGAATAAAATACTCAAGTAACTCTTAACAAAAACTACAACAACAAAAACCAGCCCTTTAATAGAATATTTTGTAAGAACTGATTTGAATTTTTGTAATAATTTTTTCCAAGAAACCAAACAACCAACCACCAACTGAGATGCTGAAAGTGGGGGCAATCTAATTTTCTTTCAATACGACTTATAGAGAATAATGTTGAAACCAACTGATGTCTAACCGAAGAGGATTCGAAATAAATGAATAAATGTAACAAGCTTTGTATAAGTTTCTTGAAAAGCTTAAAAATATAGGGGGGGAATCCGTTACTCTTTGAGGAAAAACAAGTAAAACAACAACAAGTAGATGGCAAAGTTAACTTGTCTATCAGTCACTATGTCTCCCACTGCCATGTTACTAGTTGTTGTTGTTATGCCATACATAATGATGTTTAAATGTCAGTTAACAAGCATTTTGTACCATTATCTTTCATTTGTCCTACACACACACAGAGACAAGCAACCATCTTGTTTGTATGTGGTTGTATTTATATAAAAAAATCTTAATGACAAAGTTTTACTTTACCCTCCAACTCTGAAATACTTTCTCGAAAATCCTCTCTTGCCTCACCATTACTTTAAGATTATTAACGAACTTTGCGGAGAATGAGAAAAATAAAACAAAATCTGGTAATGAAATCACCAGAAACGAAGTTCATCAAGAAGAAACATTACTTAATGGTAACATCATTTACTATGTCCAGCCCCCCCATAAAATGGAGTGGACCATTATACAGATTTAATTTTAAGTTTTTTGTCGTCGTTTTTATTAATTTGACATTGAATAATTTGCGTTGACATCAACTCAATAGAGTATTTATGGACAAGTTATGAGGATTGTAGTTGGTAAAATGCATAAAAGTAATTTTTATAAAGAACATTATTTTCAGGGACTCACGTAGGAAGATATTTTTTTTAAAAAGGCTATCACCGTCATAAACGTGTTTTATTTAATGAATATTTTCGCAAAGACTATCATAAGAGGATTTTTTAATAAATAATTTCCCACAGACTATCATAAGAGTGGTTTTTAATAAATAATTTCCCGAAGATTAAAATATCGTGGATTTAAAAAAATTCTTGGACCACAAAAAATATAAAAATATATACAATTTATATAAAAATATTTTTCCAAGGATTACCATGTGGTAGGTTTTTTTTAAATATATTTTCATGGACTACCATAGTCGTGGATTTTTTAAAACATATGTTTCCGAGGAAAAATATAGGCGTGGATTTTTTAAAAAATGTTTTTCCAGGAAAAGAATATTTTTTCGAGGGCATTTATAGGACATTTTTTAAAAAGTATTTTTCCAAGGAAAAATATCGTCGTGGATTTTTTAAAAATTATTTTTTAAGGAAAAGAATACTTGGCTTTTCAGCTCATTTCTTAAGACTCCCTGGCCCTTCAGCTCGTCTATAAAAAATCCCTGTCCCTTCAGCTCTTTTATAAAGACCCACTGATCTTTCAGCTCGTCTAAAAAGACTCACGGATCCTTCAGCTCGTCTCTAAAGACTCCCTGATCCTTCAGCTCGTCTATAAAGTCTCCCTGGCCCTTTATCTAGACTATATAGACTTCCTGTCCCTTCAGTTCACCTATATAGAATCCCTGGCCCGTCAGATCGTATATAAAGCCTCTCTATATCAAAGACTATCATAAGAGGATTTTTTAATAAATAATTTCCCAAAGACTACCCGACCATAGTCGTGGAATTTTAAAAACATATGTTTCCAAAAAAATATAGACGTGGATTTTTTAAAAAAATGTTTTTCCAGAGAAAGAATATTTTTTCGAGGACATTCATAGGACATTTTTTAAAAAGTATTTTTCTAAGGAAAAATATAGTAGTGGATTTATTTTTCAAGGAAAAGAATACTTTTTCGAGGACTTCTATAGGCTTGGATTTTTAAAGAATATTTTCCTAAGGACTTCAAAACGCGTAGATTTTTAAAAAATATTTTTAAGGACTTTGCATACGCCTAGATTTTTAAAGAATATTTTTCTAGAGACTTCAAAACGCGTGGATTTTTAAAGAATATTTTTTAAGGACTTTGCCTACGCCTCGATTTTTAAAGAATGTTTTTTTTCTGAACATCCTTAGTCGTCGATTTATAAAGAATATTTTTAAGGCGTCGATTTTAAAAAGATTCTTTAAAAATGATTTCTCCAAGGACTTTTTAAAGAATATTTTTTCTAAGGACTGGAATAGACGTGGATTTTTTAATGAATCTTGTTCTAAGGACTTCTATAGAAATACATTTTTAAAAAATCTCCTTCTAAGGACTCCCATAGATGTACATTTCTTAAGAATCCGTTTCTAAGGACTTCAATAGGCGTAGATATTTAAAGAACCTTCTTCTATAGACGTAGATTTTTAAATAATCTCCTTTTAAGGACTTCCATAGACGAAGATTTTTAAAGAATATATTTTTATGAAAATAATAAAAATTCGAAATTATAAAAATTCTTGAAAAGGGGGAATATTTTAGGTTACCCCCGACGTAAACTTTCAAAACGCCGATACACGTGTCTTCTTTTTTAGCCCCTCTTTCATTATCTGCTGGAATTTCCCGGTAATTATTTTTTGTGTTGCACAGCGTTAATAAAGAAACGTTTTCTAAGAACTTCCATACGAGTAGTAGATAAAGCATAATTTACTAAGGACTTCCATTCGCGTAGATTTTTCAAGAATATTTTTTTAAGGACAGCAGATTTTTATAAAAGTAGTTTTCACTTCAGTTCGTCTAAAGAGACTCCCTAGCTCTCCAGGTTCTCTATAAAGACTCCCTGGCCCTTCAGATCTTCTACCTGGACTGTCTGGCCCTTCAGTGCGCCCGTTCGTCACGCTCTTCAACTCATCTATAAAGACTCCCTGGTTATTCAGATGTCCATATAGACTTATTTTCCCTTCAGCTCGTCTATATAGAATCCGCGAGCTTTCAGATCGTCTATTAAGATTTTTAATGATTTTTTTTATTACCATGGTGTAACTATTTTTACCTTTCCTTTCCAATATAAAACTACGCTACCTGTTTGGTACCACTTAGCCAAAATAACTATGTTTGCTAATGGCTGTACATATAGTGGCACTAGTAATAGAATTTCTTTGTAAGTGTATGTGTGTGTTTGTTTGTTGCATAGTTTTTTTTCTTTCGTGTATACTTCGTTTGCATTGTTCGAAATTTATCACCAACAGACGAAGTTGTAAAAACTGAAACAGGATATGTTTGGCGTTAGCAATATATCCGCCAATGTTAGCAACCGTCACATACATATATGTAGTTGTTGTTGTACCTGTTATTGTACGACAATTGTGCAGTTGTAAAGACTGCATATCATGTCGTATTAACAAGGTTGAATGCCAACTTCTATGCACCGATGAGAGACACACGAACGCACACACACGTATACACACATTACCACCTATCATCCCACCTCCTCGATTTTGATTGCCATCTCCCCCAGGATCTAATTCGTTGAAATTGTAGAGAAAGAAAAAACATCAACAGTAACATTTGCCAAGGGCATTCCAAGAAGAGGAATAAGATGAAAAAAGAAATCATCTCCCAGACGACAATGTTGAACATGTTACGTGTCGTTGTCTAGCTGGGTAGGATACGCTTAGTTAAAGATTATGAAATTGTACGAAAGTTGTACATGTCTCTGCGATCCTCCTTTATTGTATCCTGGCTATGATACGTACATTTGATTTCACAACGACAAGTTTTTTTCTGTTGCTTTACTTCAATTCAGCTAGTTATTCCGAACTATCTCGCAGGCAATTTGTTCCTTAAGATTATAGTTTTCAATGGGGATTATGGTATGGGTGCTGCGTTGAGCACGTATACTGAAAGAGGGATATTTGCGTAGCTTTTAAATTCGAAGCAGATTTAATTGTTTAAATAATTGTGACCATGGTTTAGTGTAGAAGAATATGTTTTTAAAAGTCCTGGAAAATAGTCTTTATAAAACAACGTTGTTGATAGTCTTGGAAAATTGTCTCTAAACAACCACGCTTGTTGTAAAAAATCCGCGCCTATGATAATGATGTGTGCAAAATTTCCTTGGAATTTTTTTAGAGAATCTACGCCAATGACAGTGGATGGAAAATATTTTTAGAAAAATCTGCACCTATTGAAAACCTAAGAAAAAATATTCTATATTCTTTAAAAATCTATGACTATGAAAGTCCTTTGCAAAATGTTCTATAGAAATCTACGCCCATAGTTGTCCTTAGAATAAAATATTATTTAAGAACCTACGACTATGGACGTGCTTAGAAAAATATTATTTTAGAACCTACGACTATGTAAGTCCTTAGAAAAATATTCTACAAAAATCTTCGCCTATGGAAAAATATTTTTTTTTTTTTAAATATACACCTATTGAAAAAATTCTTTTTAAAAATCTACGCCTATTGAAAAAATGTTTTTAAAAATATACGCCTATTGAAAAAATGTTTTTAAAAATCTACGCCTACTGAAGTCTTTAGAAAAATATTCTTCAAAAATCCACGCCTACTGGTGTACTAAATAAAGTATTTTTTCAAAATCTAAAACTATGGAAGTCTCAGGAAAGATATTCTTCAGAAATCTGCACTTATAGTAGTCCTTGGAAAAATATTCTTTAAGAAATATTCTTCATAGACATTGGAAAATAATCTTTTAAAAATCCATTCTTAAGGCTATTTAGTCCTTGAAAAGATTCTTTAAAAATCAACTATCAGTTTAGTCCTTGGAAAACATTGTTAGGACCTTATAATTCTTGGAAAAATCATTAGAAATTCAAGCTTAAGGGAACATCCCCTCCCATTTACGGTGTCAAAATTTTCTCAAGAACTCTTGAAGATATAGCCGATTTAATGTGTTAGCATCAAGTGACGGCAAGAGTGATTCTCAAACTTTAAACGCATTTTCCTCGAAGCAGAATGCCGGGCACGATAACTCAAAAACTAATAATCCAATCGGTTTCAAATTTTGACACGTTTCTCTGGGAGTGTATAACTCTCGTAGGAACTAGGATAAAGCCAATCGGCGAAGATCTTCCTTATTCTTTAAATTAGTTGTGTGGTCAAAAATAGGCGATTTTCAAAAAAAAAAAAAGAATCGAAGTACCGCCATTTTGTTTTGTGCGAAGTTAATAATCCTAGTTTATACCAGAGCCAGACATGTACTATTTCTAACACCGTTGGAATTTTCGGATTCCGATGTTCCAGTGAGGATAACTCCTCGCCATCAAAAATAAGGACCTTTCTTTGATCACAAAACAACAATAAAATTTTTTCGTTAATTATTTTTCTTCCTTTTTAAATCTTCAAATATATATCGACGCCTCCGAACCATAGTATGCTAAGTCTGAAAAGTGAGTTTTTCAGTAGAAGCTTGCAAAGTATGTAAGTTTCTTTAATCGTACGTGCCATGCTAAGTACATTTTTATACCCTCCACCATAGTATGGAGGGTATATTAATTTTGTCATTCCGTTTGTAACTCATCGAAATATTCATTTCCGACCCTATAAAGTATATATATTCTTGATCAGGGTAAAATTCTAAGACGATCTAGCAATGTCCGTCCGTCTGTCTGTTGTAATCACGCTATCTTCTGAAGGAATTGAGATAGGGTGCTGAAATTTTGCATAGGGTTGTCTTTTGTCTGCAGGCAGGGTAAGTTCGAAGATGGGATATATCGGTCCACGTTTAGGCATAGCTCCCATATAAGGGTACCCGGCAAATTTCGGTATTTTGGGGTTCTTGAGCGCGTTTTTCAGCCGAATTCGCTGAAATTTGGTACATTGGGTTCGTATTGGATACTAAATGTCCCCACAAAAAATTATAAGTATAGGTCCATATTTTCTGGTAGCCCCCATATAACGGAACCTCCTAATTTTCAGTATTTTGGGGGTTTTGGTCGTATTTTTCCGCCGAATTGGCTGTAATTTAGTGTTTTGATTTCTTAATAGGTACCAAATCTCTCTAAAAAAAATTATGTATATAGGTCCATTTTTTCGGGTAGCCCCCATATAAGGGTACCCCCCAATTTTCGGTATTTTGGGGTTCTTGAGCACGTTTTTCGGCCGAATTCGCTGAAATTTGCAACATTGGGTTCTTATTGGGTCCTTAATGCCTCCACAAAAAATTATAAATATAGGTCCACTTTTTCTGGTAGCCCCCATATAATGGTACCTCCCAATTTTCAGAATTTTAGGGGTTTTGATCGTATTTTTCCGCCGTATTAGCTGTAATTTAGTATTTTGAGTTCTTAATAGGTACCAAATCTCTCTACCAAAAATTATTAATATTCGCCCCCTTTTTGGGGTAGTCCCCATATAACCCCCTTTTTTATATTAATATAGTTATCTGATATGTTCCGCGTTTTGAGTTTGGTTCTAAGACTCTATTCTAATCATTTCACCTGCAGAGGATAGCGAGGTAAAAAATTAGAACGTAAGGTTCGATAATGAACTATAGTCGCATTTAGACCTAGCCTCTGTGGAGGTTTCAGAAGGAGTGGACCGATATTCCCCATCTTCGAATTTGAATTATCAATTAAAAATTTCTGAAATTTGTATTATGGTTTACATAATCCGATTTTAGACATGTCGGTATAGGTCCACTTTTTGGTATGTTCCCTTTATTTTCATTTCTAGTACCTGTCAGTATATCTATGGTGGAAGGTATACAAAGTTCGGCCTGGCCGAACTTAACGCTTTTTCACTCTTTGCTTATAACTTTGTTTTGGATTGGCCGATGATTACCAAAATTTCAGTGAATGTAAATTAAGGACCGTACTATCTAAAAACGTAAAGAACTTTAAAACATGCTAAGTCGACTTAGCATACTATGGTTCGGAGGCGTCGATATGTGCAAAGTTACAAACCTTAACAAGCATTGCTATTCATTTACCAGCCCATTTAAAATCTTAAAAATAAAAAATCGAGAATGGTAGCCTCTAGACAAAATATTATTGTTAATTTATGAAAAAATCTTTAAAGTTAGTCCACGCTTAAGTTAGCCCCAAGAAAAATTATTCTTTATAGTCATTAGAAAATAATGATTTTTAAATCCACGCTTATAGTTGTTTAATTCTCTGAGACATACCCTTAAAAAAATCCACGAATACAGCTATTTATTCCTTGGAAAACTTCTTTGGTCCATAGCATGGCAATTCAGACATATTTTAGTCCATGAACAAAAAATTAATAATTTATTAATAATAAATAATTGAAAAATAATTATGTTTAAAATAATGATGATTCCGGATGATATAGTCATGGAGATTTTATTTTATCTTTAGAAAACATATTCTTTAAAAATCCCAACTTATAAAAGGTTTGGATAAAAAATTTATATAAACTCCCCAAACCCAGATCCTTCAAAAATATTCTTCAAAAAAAAAAAAAATATATATATATATATATATATATATATATATAAAATCTTATTTTCAATATTTCAAAATAAACTATATGATTATTTTGAAATAATTTCTTTTGAATTAATGTAAATTGTGCCCCCATCGTTTTATCTTGTTCACTACCTTTATATACGTCTTTGAGTATTTCGTACTAAAGACAAAAGGTAGTAGCAAAATATAACGAGTAACTATGTCAAAGCGCCGCATTGTGACATCTTAGCTTTTAATAACACTCGTTCTTTGGTTCACGACCAAACAGCATCAAACCCTGTAGCAAAGGTAATATTAATTGTTCCACGAACAATTCAATAAAACATAAACCAAATCTACGTTTGGTAAAAAATTCTTAAACAATTGTCTTTTTATTTCTATATTTACATATTTTGCATCAACGCAAACATTGGTCCAATCGAGCCGGATTGTTTTTGACGAAAACAAACCCCTCTCCTTTTGTTTCTCCTTTCACGAAGGAAAATATCGACATCGTCGAGAACAACAACTACAAAGATCCACGATCACCACAATCCAATAATTGTATTTATTTTAAAACATAAATTTCAACAACACAGGTATGTACACTGCTTAATTTATTTTTCCAAAATAAAAAGTGACATACGGTGATATTTGTGTTGTGATAAAGAATCAAACAAAAACTGTCGGTCGGTTTA
>NW_026885323.1:0-64884 GCF_032173495.1 Musca vetustissima | reverse complement strand
GGAAACTTAAGACACTACATTTTAGATCTAATTCGTTACGATATACCAAAGTTCGTGCAAATCAAAAGATCCATAGGGACTTTGGTACACCATTTACATTAAATCGGACGAAAATATATATGGGAGCTTTATCTAAATCTAAACCAATTTTTCCCAATTTCCTTGGGCTAAATAAGTGACCTGTGCCAAATTTCATCCAATTCGGATCATAAATGCGACCTGTACTTTGTTTGCAATTTACCATGGAGAGACGGACGGACGGACATGCATAAATCGACTCAGAAAGTGATTCTATGCAAAAGGAACCATGTGTCTATCTCGTTTCCTTTTGCCTGTTACAAACATATGCACAAAGACATAATACCCTGTACCACAGTGTGGTAAAGGGTATAAAAATATGCGTCATTATTGACGATTGTTCAAAAAGAATATTTGATTTCAAACAAAAGTTCAATTAAGTGTTATTAAATTTTAATGAAATTCAGCACACATCACGTGGGCTCGTGTTGAGTTCCTATAAAATATATAATATTATTTTCTTCTACATGACCATCAACCAAAAATCTGTCATACCTTATGACAAATTAAAGTGATAGCATTCATGTTGTCGTATTTAATGGAATAATTTACATAATGACAGAGTTTTTAACTGTCATCTGGAGGGGAAAAAGGACAGAGTGTCCCTTTATTTCGCCATCAAAATATTATAATACGAAAACTGGGGTACCCAACAACCGACCGACCCAATGTCATTATGACACATTTTAATATTTGTTTTTAATCGTTTTTATAACCGTTTTACTAACGAGAAGCAATGACAACATCCCCCTGCCATTAAGGATAGCAATCATTTTGAGATTATCTGAGGCTGTAAAATGGAAGTGACAAAATGTTTGTTGTTGCGAACAGATGCCTAGGAGAAGCACAAAATTGCAACTTTAATGAAAATGTCTAAAATTTGGATAGGTTTGTCATTCATATTTCATTTATGAATATTTATATGAAGGCTGTTATGTGTGTCTTTAGAACTTTTTTTAACTTTAAATTATAAATTTCAAATTGTGCTTTATTTAAAACTATAGTATTGTGTTGAATTATATTTTGAAAATAACAATAATTTATCTTGATTTAAAATTTGTAAACAGCTTAAAGTAAATCCAAGTGGTTCTGTCCATAAACTTACTTTAAATCATTTACGTAAACAACGTAATTTACTAAGTGCCAAGTATTATTTCGGTAATGCAACAAAACTTATTCTGCTTCTGCCACCGACACTCAATAAAAGTTCTTCAATTATTTGCTGTTAAATTTAATGCTGCTACTCTATGAACCACGAAACCATCAAGCTCGAATAAATGGTGTCATTACACTTTCCGACTCTTTTTCCTGGGAGCTATACACAAAACAGATCGCCATCCTTGCTGCTGTAACATCTGGCCAAATATAATTTCAACGGACGTGTCTGAGGGAAAAATGTGCAAACATTTGTTCGACAATCACTACTGAATAAATGGCCCATAAAACTAATAAACATTATAATGGGATTTTTACTCAGACATTTACACTTTATACACTAACATTCCATTGTTCCTCTATTATACAGTCACGGTTGGAATTGTGAAATGACTAACTGCTCATAACAATAAGGATTGTTATGTTACACAATTACATAATAAGTATATATTTGTTTTGGAATAATGAACATATACCAACGTGGCACTAATATGTGTATGTTTTTATACAGTGCTGCTCAAAACATTTGCAACAAAATCATCTGTGAGACAAAACTCGTAATTTTATTGAAATTAATCATTATGAAACGATGTTTTGAATGCAAAATTATTCTTTATTCTGTCGTATATAAGCTTTACAAAACAAAAATTTCATATCAAGAACAAATTGTCGTAACATTTGCAACTTTTAATATATGTCACTGATATTTTAAAACAGTCTCATTTTTTTTTGTTAGTAATCTATATCATAACCACATAGTTTAATAAGTTCTGCACATATTATTGACATGAAGTCGATTAAACGATCAACTATGTCGTTTGGGATTTAATTCCTCTGATCATTCAGGGCAACATAGAGATCCTATTTCTTTAAACTGATTTCTAATTTTTCGCTATGCAATTTCCCACAGGTTCTCTATGAAATTTAGTTTAGGGGACTGATCATCATTATACCCTTCACCATACTGTGGTACAGGGTATTATGTATTTGTGCATTTGTTTGTAACAGGCAAAAGGAAACGAGATAGAGAGAATATCCACAGAATCACTTTCTAAGTCGATTTATGCATATCCGTCCGTCTGTCTGTCTATGTTAAATTGTAAACTAAGTACTGGTCGCTATTATGATTAGAATTGGATAAAATTGAAAAAAAAAAGATAAAAACAGAGCTGTGCCAATTTATTTGTCCTATTGAAAATGTGAAAAATCGATTTAAATTTAGATATAGCTCCCATATATATTTTCGTCCGATTTAAGGTAAATGGTACATCACAGTCCCAAGGACGTTTTGAAACAGCGATTTTTTTCATTTTGCACTACGGGCCTCCCCCGGAATGAAATCCTGTGTACGTTGCTGCACAGTCCCTATATGTCTTTCGATTTGCACGAAATTTGGCATAGCGCATTGAATGAAGTCTAGAACGATGTGTGTTAAATTTCGTGAATATCGGTTCAGATTTAGATATAGCTTCCATATATATTTTCGTCCGATTTAAAGTAAATGGGGCACCAAAGTCCCTATATATCTTTCTATTTACACGAAATTTGGTAGAGAGTACTGAATTAGGCCCAGAATGATGTGTGCTAAGTTTCGTGAAAATCGGTTCAGATTTAGGTATAGCTCCCATCAGGGACGTACGCAAATGAAATGAAATGAATTTTTTTCACAGTAAATTTTTGTTTGAAACAGCGAATTTTTTCATTTTGCACTACCGGGCCCCCCGATTTCTGTGATATAACTCCCACATATATATATATGTCATTTTATGTAAAAAGGTAAACCAAAGTCGAAGAATTTGTTTCATTAATTGTGCTTTAATACGTAAAGTTAAAGCAAAAAATGCAAATAATGACATAATTTATCATTTTTTCTTCTTGTTCTTAGCATAAATACTAATTTAATGACTATAAATGCAGACACTGCAGAAATAAAAAAGCAAAATCAAAAATTGTGCTTTAATACGTAAAGTTAAAGCAAAAAATGCAAATAAAGACAGCAGATATACCAAGTTTTTAAATTTTGAAAGTGCAATAATAATGCTTGACTTCTCTTATTCATGTAAAGAATATTAAAAGTTCAAAATATTCACACAATTCGCAGAGTTTTCCCATTATTTGCAATGACGTCTAAAGTCATGTATATTTGAAGTCGCGTGAGCGACCGCTCTTTTGTGGCTTTTATCTCAGAAGTTAAAAACTGGAAGCTCTCATTTCTCTCTCATTCTGATAGTACTCCCAAAGCTCTACAAAAAAGTATAAAGGAAGAATTGTAAGAAGTGTAATAGTTTTTGATTTATTGCCTCAAAAAAGTCGTGTAAGTGACTGCTGAATTGCCCATACATGTTCGTCATATTTTACATAAATGGTGCACCAAACTCCTAATGTGTATGCGATCAACGCGCACAATGTATCACATCGATACTTGAATGACGTTATTGCGTTTTGTTGAAATTGCTGCATATGCAGCCATAGCTACTATATGTATTTCGAACCGGTGTCTGATTGAGATTAAATTTTTAACAGTGTAGCGAAAAGCGTGTAACATTTTTTTCTATAAATCGTTTTCCATAAATTTGTCCCATGGTACGCAGACGACTCTAAATCTGCCCTGATGAAATTAAGATTGCAGAAAGACATGAGTATGTTTCTTCGAGGGAACATTGACATGCAATTGTAAGGATACATATGTAGAATATATAACCAAAGTGGTGAAGGGTATCATATAGTCGGCCCAGTCCGACTTTACTATTTTCCTTACTGGTTTTTCATTGGATATTCATTGTTTTATTACTTTAGACGTGTGCTTTAGGTTATTATCGCATTGAAGCACCCATGAAAAAGGCATATTCCAAGATGCATATGACAACATTACGTCAGAAAAAATATTTTCGTAATCTTCTTTCCATTTTATGAATCGCGTCAATTCCTTATATTTATTGCCACCCATTTTATCGACTTTTTATGAAATATACCATTTAGGTCCATACCGATAAGTTTGTTATATACAGTGAGTGTAATACGTATTTTGCCTCAATATAAATTTGACAAAATTCTAATATATACGCCTAAAGCCAGCATACTAAAGATGTAAAATGAATTATGTATGATGGGATATGTTTGTGGACATATTTAGATCTTATTTCTGCAAGAATCACTGCGAAAGACCTATTGGTCACGAAGATATCGGCCAAAATCCAACCCAAAAATGATTATCACAAAAAAGTATTTTGCTTTTTATTATTATTTTTGAAAAAATGATTATATAACACACACTTTGTCTTTTTATAGTTACCATTGCGGGTAACCACATACTAAAAGCGATTTGGCGACGATTCCAATAAACCACGGCTTTTTTCGCGGATATTTTCTCAAATTTACGTTCAATACATTCTCCAGCAATTTTTCATTTAATATATGGTAATTTCTCGTCCTAATCTCAAAATGAGAGTATTAGATATAGTCGTCGCGGCTTCAAAACATCCCAAATAACTTTAAAATAATAAAAAGGGAGGTTTTGCAAAATAAATCGCGACGACAGGACCTTAAAAACGATTTCAATAAACCACGGCTTTTTTCGCGGATATTTTCTCAAATTTACGTTCAATACATTCTCCAGCAATTTTTCATTTAATATATGGTAATTTCTCGTCCTAATCTCAAAATGAGAGTATTAGATATAGTCGTCGCGGCTTCAAAACATCCCAAATAACTTTAAAATAATAAAAAGGAGGTTTTGCAAAATAAATCGCGAGGACAGGACCTTAAAAACTATTAAAACCAAAATCCGACAAACAAATTATTAAAAAATATCGCGAAACCCCCTTTTTCTGACTTTGAAAACTTTATGGTTCATTAATATTGATCTAGGATCCAATATATGCGAAGAAAATAGCAATAAGGTGGTCAGATTCAAAGAAATGAACAGTTCTAAAACAACAGAAACTACCAACAGTACATGAAGTTGGGAGAAAACATAATTCTTCGTCAAAAACTATTGCGTTTTAAAAAACTGTGGTAGCTGGTGACGAATACGCAGTCAATATTTTACATCCGTTTAACACCATCAGTTGCGAATAAAATGCATCAGGGAATAAACTGGTCGATCTATTTATTTTCGAAATTTGATGTATTTTTATTGCCACAAAACCGTTCATATCATAGAATCTGACCTTCTTATTGCTATTTTCATCACATATATTGGTTCCTAGATCAAAATTAACGGACCATAAAGTTTTCAAAGTTTGAATAATGGGGTTTCGCGATATTTTTTTTAATAATTTGTTTGTCGGATTTTGGTTTTAATAGTTTTTAGGGTCCTGTCCTCGCGATATATTTTGCAAAACCTCCTTTTTATTATTCTAAAGTTATTTGGGATGTTTTGAAGCCGCGACGACCATATCTAATAGTCTCATTTTGAGATTAGGACGAGAAATTACCATATATTAAATGAAAAATTGCTGGAGAATGTATTGAACGTAAATGTGAAAAATATTCGCGAAAAAAATCAGTGGTTTATTGGAATCGTCGCCAAATCGCTATTAGTATGTGGTTACCCGCAATGGTAACTATAAAAAGACAAAGTGTGTGTTATATAATGATTTTTTCAAAAATGATAATAAAAAGCAAAATACTTTTTTGTGATAATCATTTTTGGGTTGGTATAGATTTTGGCCGATATCTTCGAGACCAATAGATCTTTCGCCGTGATTCTTGCAGAAATAAGACCTAAATATGTCCACAAACATATCCCATCATACATAATTCATTTTACATTTTTAGTATGCAGGCTTTAGGCGTATATATTAGAATTTTGTCAAATTGTTATTGAGGCAAAATACTTATTACACTCACTGTATATATATATATATATTTCTGAAATTTCAATGAATTTTACGTCACTTTGTGAATTTTCAAAAATGTCTTAAATGTTAAATGTTAACCAATATAAATTATTATAGTTATACAATTTTTTTTAAGGGGACCCCCCCCCCATTCTCGGGGTCAAATTTTTTTTGATTTAATTCGATTCTACACTAACTCAAGAATGTCCCTACAAAATTTCAAGTGAAAATCTCAAGAACTCTTGAAAATATTGCCGATTCATTGTGTCAGCATCAGGTGACAGCTAAAGGGCTTCTCAAACTTTAAACGCGTTTTTCTCTTTTGCGAATGGCGGGCACGATAACTCAAAAACTATTAACCCAATCGATTCCAAATTTTTACACGCTTCTCTGTGAGTGTATAGCTATTGTATGAACTAGGACAAAGCCAATCGGTGAAGATCTTCCTTATTTTTTAACTTGGTTTTTGGTAAAAAATCGGCGATTTTCCAAAAATATTTTTTTAAAGTTCCGCCATTTTGTTAATTTTAAAGCGAAGTCAATAATCCTAGTTCATACGAGAGCCAGACATGTACTCTTTCTAACACCGTTGGAATTTTCGGATTCCGATGTTCCAGTGCCCGCCATCAAAAATAAGGACTTTTCTTTAATTACAAAAAACAACAAAAAAACAATATCAAAATTTTTTTGTAAATTATTTTTCTTCTCTTTTAAATCTTCAAATATGTATGTGCAAAGTTACAAACCTTAACAAGCATTGGTATTGATTTACCAGCCCATTGAAAATCTTGAAAAACTAAAATCGAGAATGGGTGGGGTCCCCTTAAATGGCAAATGTATAATTATGACAAATTGGCATTCTTCTCAATCAAAACATTTATGCAAAATGTTCGTAATTTATGCATAAAACTATTATAGGATTGATTGAAATTTTAAGAGATAAAACAAATTAATAAATGAGGAATTTATGCTATCTGTTATTAATTCATGAAACTAGAAGCTAATTAACATAGGTAATTGTTTTTTTTCTTTCGTTTTTTGGCACTGAGAAAACTCAAATACATGGAAATATGTCAGCCATGAAAATATTTAATTATTTAAAAATGCAAATGTCAATATACCAGTAGTAGAATATCGATAATTTTGGGAATATTGAACACGTGCTTCAACCAAATTATATTTTGGATTTTCATTGAGTAGAACATTTCCTTGCCTAAAATTATTAATATCGGCCCAAATTTCCGGGTATACAATGATTCATCCATTATTCGGTATTTTGAAGACTGCTGAAATTTGGTAGGGGAGCCTGGGTCAGCTTAGGCACTTTATGCTTAGAGCTCTATATCTCAGTACTATGTCAACAGATATAAAAACTTTTAGTCTGTTATTATCCTCTGACACTTAATTATAAAAACTCCGACCAAAACTTATGATAAATTAGTATTAGTAAACTATTTTTACAGTTTTGTTAGTCAAATTCGCCGTATGTGCCCCTACGCGGGGTAACTTCGGCATTTGATGGGGCACATTCGGCATCGATAGTCATAGCCTGGTAATTGTAATTGCTATCAGTCTATATGGAATTTAGATCCTCCAAAGTTTATATTTTGTTTTAATATGCGACATAATGTTAAGACTATATTTTCTAGCGGCGAACGTTGATGGCCAGACACACCATAAGAAATATTTTTTTCTATCGCATTTTCGTTTGATTTTATATATGTAATTTCGAACCATATTTAGTTTATAATGTAGCTCTTTCTGTAAATGTAGTCCACTTTAAAATGCCGAATATAAATTGGATTATTTGTGTAGTACGAACTATTTTTTTATTAAAGAATTATATATCAGTCACGACAAATAGAAAATTGAGATTGAGCAGAAACACCGCCAATGAACACCACAACAACGAACACGGAACACAAATGAATGGCATGCCGCGGCAACCGATAACACACGGCAAATATATATCGGATTTCCACAATAAAGCCCTCCAAATTCAAATCGTTCCCTTGGGTGAATTCACAACGTTCATGTTTTTATTCGAAAATTGTGTTCGATTTATGAAATATGGCCACTATTCTTCCTGCCATTTTTCCATTGAAAAGTTTGGTAACGTTAGTATAAATGTACTCTGCACGGTTTGACCTTCGAACATGTGTGATGTTGTTTACAGTAACGTTAAAAAAACAGTAAGGAAAGTAGTATAGTCGGACTGGGCCGACTATATGATACCCTTCACCATTTAGTACGCTATGCCAAAATTCTTGCCAATCGAAAGATATGTAGGGACTTTGGTACACCATTTACCTAAAATCGGGCTATACTATATATGGGAGCTATATCTAAATCTGAACCGATTTTCACGAAACCTGACACAAGTCATTCTAGACTTAATTCAATACGCTATGCCAAAATTCGTGCAAATCAAATCATTTTCAGGGACTTTGGCGCACCATTTACCTAAAATCGGCCGCAACTATATAAGGGAGCTATATCTAAATCTGAACCAAATTTTCCCAATTTCAATAGAGTTCGTCCTTGGGCCAATAAGTGAGCAAAATTTCATCCAAATCGGATCATAAATGCGACCTGTACTTTGTTTACAATTTAACATCAACAGACGGACGGACATGCATAAATCGACTCAGAAAGTGATTCTATGCATATTCTCAAAAGGAACCATGTGCCTATCTCGATTCCTTTTGCCTGTTACAAACATATGCACAAAGACATAATACCCTGTACCACAGTGTGGTGAAGGGTGTAAACAATTCGCCAAATAAGATTAAATAACCTCGTAGGACAAATGAACTATAATCTTCGTATAACGAATGTGACCAATGCTCGCTCAAAGACGAATGTCATCTAAACCCGCCAATTGTGCCACAATACATTGATGTCTGTGCCAGAAATACTGATTTTTATTATTATGCCAGAAATATATAGAATCCTTTGTATTATGAAGCTTGATGTTTTGAATCAGAATTTTAAATATTTAGAAAACAATTATTGCATTATTGCATTCTGAGGCATTGTGGTTAAATGTTTTATGCGATGTTTGTAAACCTTTATTTTGGTCCCGGGGTTTTATATATCCCATCGGTATACACACAGTTGAGTATATTTGCAAACATTTATGGGATCAAAAAAATGTAAGTCAACCTTCCTAGGTGATTTTCATGAAACCAAATATTATAACAAATTCCTATATAGCTTAAATGCCGTGTCATGTTTAAAATAAATCTCCAATTTTCCAACTCAGTTTAATTAAGAGACTTTTTCTTGTTAAATTTTCGTTACTTGATCACACTCATACATACGATATGTAGGGATTTTCACACACACACACACACTCTTCGTTCAGTCTGTCGTATATGTTTTATTTATGCAGTGCAGTAACTCCTCATACGCAGTGATACGCCGCCGGTAAAATTTCGAACATATTGCATTCGAAAAACAAAACTTGTCATTGCCAGTCGTATATAAACGACGAATACGCACACTTGCAGAAACACATGTGCTTGTTGCAGAAATTTTGTTTATATTGCTTGCTTTGTGAGTATATAATGAAATGAATGTAGTTTATTTTTATTAAAAGCTTACGTCTACTTTAAACGATACACCAAAAATGTTGCAAATAAAATAAAAAATAAATAAAAGGTGGTAGTGGTGAAAGTTTACAACATATACATGGAAAAAAGGTTTATAATTGCACAGAATATTAATGCCGATAACCACACGTTATTTGGTATTTTGCATTGTTCAAAATGTAATCTCAATCAGGAAATATATATCTAAATCTGAACTGATTGACCCACGTAAGGTTATATTAACTTCAGTACATCCGACGAAAATATATATGAGAGCTTTATCTCTTTATGAGAGCTTTATCTTAACCGATTTTCACGAAACTTAGCACACATCATTTTCGACTTAATTCAGTGCGTTATACCAAAATTGCAAATCGTGCAAAGATATATATGGAATTTGGTGCCCCATGTACCTTAAATCGGACGAAAATATATATGGGAGCTATATCTAAATCTGAACCGATCTTCTCGAAACTTAAGACACGACATTCAAGACTCAATTCAGTACACAATTTTTTGTTAGTTACGCCTTTTTTGCATTTTAGCTAACGATATGTACCTTACAAATAGAGCTTTTACATTTTGCATATTCATTGCTATTATCCCTAGGTTGCTATTATCCCTAGGTTTTTAGGGTACCCTCATATAATGGCACCCCTAATATTTCGGTATTTATTGTTTTCGTCATAATCAATTGAAATTTGTATTGCATATTAGAGTTTGCTCGCATTAAAATTATCTATATTCGTCCACTTTTTAGAATAGCCCCATATATATATATATGGTATTTTAAGTTATTTGGTCACGTTTTTCTGCCTAATTGGCTGTAATTTTATATTTTGTATTTTTACTGCGTAGAAAATCTTCATACACCAACTTTTCAATACTGGGCAGCCTCCGCGGTTTTTATTTGATATTAGAAACTCTCATTAACCACAAAATCTCTCGACATTCGGTATATTCAAATTGACACGATTTTCAACGTAATTATCTGTAATTTAGTAGTTATGGTTTTCGATGGGTAGTAACTTTCCTACTACATATAACCATTTTAGTATAGCCCCCATAATTGTACCATTTATGGCTGTAATTTTATATTTTGGATGATCTTTGAGAAAAAATATCCGAACCAAAAACTATTAATATTGTTTTAAGGGGTTTTTGGCTCTAATTTGATTTTTCAGGCATTTATTGGTTCCCATATAATTTGGTACAAAGGATTCTTGAAGGCTCCCATATGTACAGAAAATTATCAAATCCCCCCATATAAGGGAAGCGTTCCTTTGTCAGTATGTTGAAGGTTTTTATCGAGTTTTCTCATCGAAGTAGCAATTATTTGCCATTTCGGGACATTGGAAGGTAAAACTAATTTTTGCGGATTTTCTATAGAGCACAGCTCAATTTTCGTTTTTTTTTTGGGTTTTAGCAGTATTTCCTCCAGAATTTTCGAAAAAGGTTCCTGTGGATTTCCGATATTTGAAAGGGTTTTCCAAAATTTTCTATCAAAATTACGAGTTTTTGGAGAACAAAAACCAACATATTTTTATATAATTTTCGATATCAGCCGATGCCACCAAATAAAAGTCCATCCCTATTTTTGTGTTAATAAGATTTTAACGGAATTTTCTCACCGAAGTGGCTATAATTTGGCAAATCGGATTCCATGCAATTTGGTTTTTAATTTTCCGTATAAAGGCCGTCGTTATAAAGAAACTTGTAGATTCCAAGTGTCTTTATAACAACATTGTGCAGGGTATAAGAAATTATACATAGCCACGTCTTAAATTAATATGTACGTTTCCATTCTTTTGTCAAAATCTCCAAATTTAATACATTTATTTTTCAAGTTTTTATACCCTACACAACTATGATGATAGGGTATTATAGCTGTCTCACGAGTTTGTAACGGCGCGAAATATTGGTCCTAGACACACCTTTATGTATACCGATCGTCATATCTCGTGTAACTGAGTCGATCTAGACATGTTTGTCCGTCCGGCCGTCGGTCGGTATGTGTATTATAATTTGTAAACAAGATACAGGACACAATTTCGTCACAAAATTGTACATGTGTATGGGTTCTGACCAAAGAAGATCCCTATTATTTTTGGTAATTATCGGTTAATATTTAGTGGATGAATGGACCAAGAACATTAATTATGTCTATTTTTCTGGTCGTTCTAGATGCTACAATTATGATCCGAACACCACGAAATTTTATTCTGGCAGTTCTGATGAAGATCGGGCAATATTGAGCGAGTGGACTCAGACTTTTGTGTGAAAAATTACAAAATTACATAGAGGACATAGACCCGAGAAGTTGATAGTATATCCAAGAGGGACAGTATATTTCTAAATTGCTACCAATTTTATTGTTGTATATACTCAGATACGAAAATATTTAAAGGGCTCTACGTATTCTGATATAGTTTAGTATTACTATTACCCCACTAGAGGGCGGAAATATCGGTCGGATCGCTTTGAATTTTGCATGAAGTCAAGGACAATGCCTATAATTTTCGGTAATGTTGAAATTATATTTAGGGGGTCAATGAACCGAAAACTTTTTGTCAGATTTTATAGTCGCCCTAGAGGCCATATGCAAAACGTCACATATTTTACACGGTGAAGGGGATCTGACCAAATACTTAGACCGGCTTAAATGATGATTGGTCAATATTCCGAGGGTCAAATCAACTAAAAGCTATAGTGACCAATTTTTCATTTTGTGGCGTAAATATTCACCTCGTCAAAACAAGAATTGCAAAATATGTCATATGGATTAAAAAGTGGAGCTGTTTACATATGATCGGTTAAGGAGGTGAAAATATCGCGAATTTTTGCCCAGGCTCAAAATATAGAACCGTATAGAAGTTAGATTTTCGTAATAGTTGTTTAGGGTATCATATGAACGCAGCCGTCTGAATATACGGCTTCGCTCACTGTAAAAAAAGATTGTTGTTATAAAAAAACCAGTAAGGAAAGTAGTAAAGTCGGATGGGGCCGACTATATGATACCCTTCACCACTATGGGTATATTAAACAGGACTATTAGCATGAACTTGAATGAAATAAAATATGTGATATTTATCTAAATGTGAATCTACGTAGATCTATCCATAAAGTATGTAAATCGACTTCAAACAAATATAAATAGGTCATCCGTTGGGCTATGTCTGTACTTCTAGAAAACGAAACTACATAATTCTATGCTCAATTTTGTACGTTGTGCAAAATTTGATGTCAAACTGACTAACATGAGGAGTTTGATGCGCAATTTACTTGAAATCGGGCCAAATATTAAGCGATTTCAAACAAACTTGTCACAGGATACGTTATACTAATTTCAGAACGTTTTGTTCCTATTGGTTCCTTGGTGCGTCAAGTACTTAAAATCAAACTATAATAAAATGGAGCTATATCTAAATGTGGACCGATTTTCACGAAACAACGCAGACATCAATCTAGGCTCAATTCAGTACGTTATGCCAAATTTCGTGCAAATCGAAAGATATATAGGGACTTTGGGGTACCATTTACATGAAATCGGACGAAACTATATATGGGAGCTATATCTAAATCTGGACCGATTTTCACAAAACTTTACATACATCATTCTAGACTTAAGTGATTAGGCTGTACCAAATTTCGTGCAAATCGAAAGATATATAGGGACTTTGGGGCACCATTTACATGAAATCGGACGAAACTATAAGTGGGAGCTATATAGAAATCTGGACTGATTTTCATAAAACTTGGCAGACATCCTTCTAGGCTCAATTAAGTACGTTATGCCAAATTTCGTGCAAATCGAAAGATATATAGGGACTTTGGGGTACCATTTACATGAAATCGGACGAAACTATATATGGGAGCTATATCTAAATCTGAACCGATTTCCACGAAACTTTACATACATCATTCTAGACCTAAATGAATAGGCTGTACCAAATTTCGTGCAAATCGAAAGATATATAGGGACTTTGGGGCACCATTTACATGAAATCGGACCAAACTATATATGGGAGATATATCTAAATCAGGACCGATTTTCATGAAACTTGGCAGACATCATTCTAGGCTCAATTCAGTACGTTATGCCAAATTTCGTGGAAATCGAATGATATATAGGGACTTTGGGGCACCATTTACATGAAATCGGACGAACCTATATATGGGAGCTATATCTAAATCTGGACCGATTTTCCCGAAACTTGGCAGACATCACTCTAGGCTTAATTCAGCACGTTATGCCAAATTTCGTGCAAATCAAAAGATATATAGGGACTTTGGGGCACCATTTACCTGAAATCGGACGAAACTATATATGGGAGCTATATCTAAATCTGGACCGATTTTCACGAAACTTGGCAGACATCATTATAGACCTAAATGATTAGCCTGTACCAAATTTCGTGCAAATCAAAGATATATAGGGACCGTTTACATTAAATCGGTTAAATATATATATGGGAGCTATATCTAAATCTGAACCGATTTTTCCCAATTTCAATAGGGTTCGTCCTTGGGCCGAATAAGTGACCTGTGCCAAATTTCATCAAATTCGGATCATAAATGCGACCTGTACTTTGTTTACAATTTAACATCGACAGACAGACGGACGGACGGACGGACGGACGGACATGCATAAATCGACTTAGAAAGTGATTCTATGCATATTCTCAAAAGGAACCATGGGTCTATCTCGATTATTTTTGCCTGTTACAAACATATGCACAAAGACATAATACCCTGTACCACAGTGTGGTGAAGGGTATAAAGATTGTTTTATATAAATTTTAGGGAAAAGTTTAGATGAGTTTTAAGTTAAGCTTCCACTCTTTAAATGTCCATATTTTTGTGATCGACTTGAACGTTTCAACAAAATATTTGACGCCATAAGTGGGTGGTAAACCCTTAAGTGATCGATCAAATACAATAAAATGGGGTAGTGTTAAAAGTTTGTTGTCGAACTTATTACAAAACCCTACGTAGTTACAGCGTCCAAAAAATTGTTCACAATATTCGATGTCAAGGAGTATCACAGACATGTACATTCATGAACACAATGTTCCCAATATGTGTGTATGTGTGTGTGCCATCTCTTTTATGCGGGTAATTACTTTTTGTTAAAAGAAAACAAATGGCTTTGAACAATTATCCAGTTAATTGACATCAAACAGGATAAGATATTCCGATGCAGTAAAAATGTGCATGATGAAATTAAACTATGCGGGAGAGGAGCAGAATTGATAGAATATGTGTTTTATTTAGGATTCCATGAATTTGAAAAGGAAAAACATCATATTAACCTTATAGAAGAACAAAATTGAAACTAATAAAATGAAATTTCATTTTATTTCTATTCTACCCCTAAAGCAGAAATGTTAATTTAATATTCACATAGCTGTATGTGACTTTAAAGTAATCACAAATTAACAGACTATGTACATATATACATATATTTTCCCCCTTTTCATTGCAGACGCGTTCACATTACCAAAGAAACATTGAAATGCCTCGATGGTGACTACGAAGTGGAAGTGGGAAATGGTGCGGAACGTAATTCATATCTGAAGGATCATCAAATTGAAACATATCTAATTGTTCCCGGAGATATTTATAGACCGGTATGTAATGAAATGGAAAAAAATCCGACAATTATAAGTGTAATGTAATTTTATGTAATGATAGAACAGAATTTATTATTGTACTCGTACCAAAGGAATAACAAATTGATAGGATTTTTATTAAATGCATCTTTTGTTATTTATTTTCTACAAACATAAAAAGAATAAAAAATCACGAAATCGTTTGCAAGTGAACGGAAATATATCCAAGGAATTACGAATGATGGGCCATGGAAGTATGCAGAAAAATTGTTCCAAGTAAGTTGCTGTATGAAGTATTGCAGATGTTTGGCATTTTTTGGTAACATAAATTAAATGATATTTTACATTGTAAATTTTCTTGTTTTTCATACAGATTCGGTTTCAGTGACAACACAGAATCATCTAAAGATCCAGAAGATGAAGTCAACGAATATCTTATGAGGGCAATAGATGCTCGTAGTATAGATCATTTAAGAGCTGAACATTGCAAATCAATTTTACTTTCCTTCAAAGAACAAAACCTGGAAAGAAAGGTAAATATACTTAGATATACATAAATGGTGTTACGAAATAATTCCACAATGAAATTAAGCCCCAAGGACAAAATTAAAAAAGTCTTAAAATTTGGGAAAATTATGAAATCAATACCCAAAAAACAATCTATAACAATTCCCCAAAGAAATGAAGAAACTCCCCAAAATAAAATAAGTCTCCAAAAATTAAGTAATTATTACTTCCGGAAATCGTTAGTTTGTGGGCGAGAGAGGTTAAGGTTTACCATTCCCCTCAACTCTGTCGCCTACTGAATAAAAAATGGGGGCAATTAAAAGTGTCTTGCATAATTCAGGACGTATTTAAAAAAAATTTGTTTCTTTTTAACTCGAAAAAATAATGTTTTGTTTTTCGAAAATTTTTTCTATTCTCGATTTATGGACACCGATGCACAGTGGGAAAAAATGCACAGAAAATCAAAGTAAATGTTTTACTGTATGTTTATGGATATTTTGGATAAGAATAGATTTAGATGGACAATTTTAATCATTTTATGAAAAAATTTGGCAATTTTTTTTATTAACCCATTAAGCGCCGATTTTTTTTTTTTTTTTTTAGAAAAAACTTAAATTTTTAGGTGAAAATTACTATTTTGAAGCAATTGAAATATTTTATAATAAACAACATTTTTCGTTATAACTAATAGTACTCCTAAAATGGGAGCTTCTTTTAAAGATTCAGAAACATTTGAAGGGTAAAAAGTGGGTTAAGGACAAACACTATTGTTATTGTATGTATCTTTATTATTGTTAATATTATATATCTAAAACATTAAACTATATATATTTTATAAAATTTAGTCATTACTTATTAAATACTAATCACATTCAGAATCCGAGATCTGATCTGAATTATTTGGTAGCATTGGATCCTCCAGTAGTTTAAGGACTTCTTCAGATAGTGGCTCACTATATCGATGGTTAAGAGATGTACTACGAGACAAACTTGATATTTTTGGATCAGAAGAAAATAGCAACCTATTGATAAGATCCCTCATTGTTTCCTCACGACTAATTTTTCTGGTGTACAGTTCCCTGTAGTTCCGAAAGTCCTTATTTGTGGATTCCATGGCTTCTTCAGACAACATTCCTATGGGCAAAGCTGCACATTTAATTATATCAGCTCCATGCACTAATATTTTGTGTATGCTTGAGGCATATAGAACCAAGAATATAGTTCCACGAAAAGAATAACTGTTTCCTCAGTAAGTTTTTTAAAAGACTCTGCGTTAATAGCATATCCACAGGCCATGGTTGAAAGGATGATACTAAAATTTTTAATTAATCATCAACACCAGTTATCGACGATGCCAAGCCAGGTTGGCTAAAAAACGCTTAGCAGTATTGCCATCGTTTGTTGTTCCGGATACTGACTTAGGTGTGTCAAGAATAATGTGCATTTCTTCCTTCAATTCATTAATGATACGTGCCTTCCTTTCTTCGAAAAGTGGCCGATCGGAGCCATTAATTTTCCACTTTTTCAAAACCAGTCGGAATGAAATGTGCAATATACATTCTAAATATCGAATCCCTGCATGTAAGGTAGACAGGCCGTATTCGTATAAGTTGATGTTTGGTGTCAGTGACGAAATTTTACTGTAATCATTCATTACGTTTGGTGTTATGTGCTTATAGCGAAAACCATAAATGTAGGTAAAACCGTGTATATATAAAGTGGTCCCTTTACCTGCGGTATTTTAATTTTTTTCAATTTTTATTTAAAAAGACATTTGGAATAAATGTATATTCAGTGCATGAGTTTAAAATCAACGTTTGGAACAGCTTACTTAAATACCCTCATTTTCATACTCACACCCAGTACTCTGGAACCTTAGGATGGACATTTTGAACTTGTTTTTTTCTTATCTGCTATGCTGTGATCTATTCCAAGTCATATTTGATGAATTATATCAAAAAAATTCACAAATTTTTAATTTTATTTGAACAAAACCTTAAAAAAAGCTTCCTACACCAAATTGGCATTTTTCAAAAAATTGCCATAAATCCGAGAGTCGCAGGAAAAAATTTAGTATGATGTTCTAGACAGACACACAAGAAAAATAAAACAAAAATCAACGCTGAACTCGACTGCACTCCATACTAAACCCCTATTTTAATTGAATGAATTAAAAAAAAACGGACCTTACATATATTTAGCCCGAAAAACCAAAATTATAATAACTTATGGGTTATATAACTATACCATTTAATTAAATACCAATACTATATATCAAAAATGGACAAAATTTTATAATAATATATTCACACAATGAACACGACCATCGCAATTTTATAGCTAAAAATGCCATTTTTAACATTGGAAAAATTTTCTATTTTAAATGTACCGTTATTCCGTTCTAGCTTATTAATTCGGATTATTTTATACGAACTTAAGTACTCTCAACACTCTACTTTAAAACTGCATTAATGTTATAAAGTTTCCTTCAACTTCATTTTTAGATTTTCTGCGCGCTAGATCGGTATTTTTCCCACTGTGCGATGTATGTCCTTTTGGTCCAGCCATATAACGGTACCCAAAATATTCGGTACTACGAAGATTTTTGGCACGTTCCTGCCGAAAATTTCCATTATTGGTTCACATTTTAGTGTAGCCCCATCCAACGTTCGGTACTTTGGCGGTTTTAGATATGTTATTTGAACGGAATTAGTTGTGAGTTGATATTTTGGTACGCATAATTATTAATGTTGGCTTATGTTTCCGGATAGCCCCCATATAACGGTACCCTACCAAATCCAACCCATTTGGGAGCAATTTAATATTTTGGATTCTCATGTAGTAGAAAATATCCCGACAAAAATTACATAATATTCGTTATTTTGAGCACGGTTTTTAACCGAATAAGTATTATTATCGGTTGTCAAATCTTCCTACGAAATATTATCAATGTCTGTTTACGGTTTGATAAAGCTCCCATACCTTTCCATTTTCGGTGTTTTGAAAACTTTAGCCGATTTTTCCAGCCATGTGGCTTTAATTTGCTATGAAAGGATTTGAAGTTTTCATATAATCCCACGTAAAAGTTCCGCTTTATTTTCTGAATTTTTTTCCGAATTTTCAACCGAATTTTTTTCTCGGGAGTGTCTATATTTTGATATATCGGATTCCTGGTGAATAAGAAATAAATTAAAAAAGTCCCGTTTAAATTTTCCAACTAGAGTGTTCGTAATTTGGACCACTATTTTTTTGGAGCGTCAACTACATACTATGACATAATCGAATCGAATTTTGAATTCACGTGTTAGAGGGTATAAACAGTTTGGCCCGGTCAAACATAACAAATTATTGGATCATGATTCCTTAAAGCCATGGGTAGGGTTGAAGCCTTCGTGGGAAATAAATGTCAAACATAGACTTATATTTTAAATGTTGTTATAACCTGAAAAAAAACGAAATACTTTGGTTAAACGTTCCGCTAAAACTATTAAAATACTTAAAATGAGCGGTACATTTGGAATAGCTCCTTAAATGGACCAAATATCAAATTATCTATTTCTCATTTGGTTATATAATAATTATTGCCGGCAAACGATGTTCTTGTGTAGAATTTTAAATTACTCTTTTTTTCATTTTCTTCTTGTCTTCTCACAGTATGCAACAGAACCAGATCGAATGTTAAGCGTATATTTTTATTGCAGTTTCATTGTCTTAGTCGGAACGACTATAATGCGTCTGTGTATATTTACAAGGTTGGTATCAAGTTGAAATTGGAACTAGCTAACAAAGTCAATATTCAAATCATTATTTTGTATATTTATTTTCTTTCAGTAATGCATTTACAATTGGCATATCTTGCCTTAGTGTAACGGTGGTCTTGCTAATATCTGGCCTGGTTACATGCCACAATTTCAATATTAATGTAAGTGTGAAAATCACAAATAATTAACATATTCCGTACATGACCTCTGGCTCTTTCAATTTAATTTCAAAGTTATTTACTTAAGTATTTCAAACCGAAATGTGTTTTTTTAACTTTATTTATTTTTGAGTTCAGCTGCTTCTTTCAGTTTTTTACGTTTCATGCTTTCACTTTGTCCTTGCAGATTCCCAATGGCATCAAACAATTTTCATTGCAAATTCACAGCAATCGCATTCTGTCGCAATGTTTTGCATTTCTAACGGTTGCCCTGATTGCCCTCACAACGGGACTATTGATGGTAAGTGTTAAAATTTTATTCAAATGTATTCATCCGATGTGGCTCTTTGCGTTGACATTGAGCTGTGTGTGGATTGACGTGGGAGAAATTTAATCTCAATTTCAATAGAAATGGTCAAATGGCAAGCAAAGTGAATGAATCTCATGTCAATATCACGAAAAAAAATATATTGCAAATAATAAAAAAATATCGACTATCAAAGCGTGTGATTATCCGATGTTTTGTTCATAGTTAAACTAAGTTCATGAAACATAAAACTAACTTCGGCGTATCTGTATTCCGAGCCTGGGTAATATTTATCGATGTTTGCACTCTCCTCAACATATAAATCATGTGATCCAAATTTTCTTATTTTACAAACAAACGTCTTGGCTTATTTGACCCCCTAAATATTGACCGATGATAATGAAAACAGTAGACCAGATCTCATTCCCCATAAAATTTTGAATTGTGATGTTCGGCTTATAATTATGTCCTCTGGACCGATTAGAAAACCTAACAAAAATACATTTTTCAGGACATTTCATCCCCTAAATTTGATAAACTCACTGTTAATTTTGAGGAGTTACACTGGTGGCCAAAACTAAAGCAACTAAAATTGCAAAGTTAATAAATGCCGCATAACTTTTTCAAAAATAAAGATATCGTGTTGGACAAACTACGGTGGAAGGTCTAGATGCGCAGATACCATCAAGAAAGCCCAGATAGGCTTTCACAAAAGCTTATAGTCGTCGGATAAATTAAAGTTTGATATTGAAAAAATTACCGTGAGATGGTGAAAACAGGTCAAAATGGTATTGGGCTATTTTGCTTTTTATGGAATTTGATCTTGTTACGAGATTTATGAAGTAATGGATCGAATTGGTTATACAAATGTGTTGGAAAACATTTTGGTACCCATCGCAGAAGGAAATATACCGCACCTTTGGATGTTTCAGCTTGACAATAACCTCAAACCGATTAAACTTTTGTTGCCGGATTCAAACATTAGGTTTTCATAATGGCCTACACAATTATCTTCAGTCTGTGGAAAAATCGTTGAAGTACCACAGATAGCAAAATTAAAACAGATTCAGAAACAAGCAAAGATAAAATTTTCTGAGCGTCAATTACAAGATAAATTTATTTATAAAAATGGTACATGAAATGTAAATATAGGGAACATACCAAAAAAGTGGACCTATACCGACATTTCTACAAACCGATTATGTAAACCATATGTTATTATGCATATTTATTCCCTCAGCCATATGGCAAATGAGGTTGCATTGGTTCTAGATCCCAGGTTTCTTTGGACCAAATCCGTTTCAGAAGATTTGGATTTCATTCAAACTTTGCATATCTAATTATATCTTCAAAAATTAGCTCAAGTTCGAAGATGGGGAACATCGGTCCACTCCTTCTGGTACTTCCCACAGAGGGGCTACTGCTAGACCTATATGTGGGCTTTATTCCATATATTGTATGTTATATCGAACCTTACTTTCTAGTTTTTTATCTCGATATGCTCCGCAGGTGAAATGATTAAAACATAGTCTTAGAACCAAAACTCGGAACAAATCAGATAAATATATTAACCAGTAAGGAACGTAGTAAAGTCGGACTGGGCCGACTATATGATACCCCTCACCACTTTGGGTATATTGTACATATGTATCCTGACAATTGCATGTCAACGTTCCCACGAAGGATCATTCGGCAGATTTAGAGTCGTCTGCGTTCAAATTTATGGAAAACGATTGATATACGCTATTCGGCACGCCTCTCTGTTAAAAATGTAATTTCAGTCAAACACCCGTTCGAAATACATATGCATCTGCACCAATTTCAACAAAACGCAATAACGTCATTCAAGTCTCAAATTGATACGTTGTGCAAAATTTCGTATTAATCGGATGGTACACCATTTATGTAAAATTGAACGAATATATATGTATATGTGGGAACTATATCGAAATCTGAACCGATTTTCCCGAAACTTATAATGGAATGCACCAAAGTCCCTTTATAAGTTTCGGAAAAATCACCTAAAATCGGACGAAAATTTCTAGACTCAATTCAATACGCTATGCCAAATTTCGTGCACATCGAATGATATAAAGGTACGTTGGTGCACTGTTTACCTAAAATCGGACGAAAATATATATATGGGAGCTATATCTAAATCTGAACCGATTTTCACGAAACTTAACACGCATCACTCTAGACTTAATTTAGTACCCTATGCCAAATTTCGTGCTAATCGAAACATATATAGCTACTTGGATGCACCATTTACCATAAATCAGACGAAAATATATATGGGAACTATATCTAAATCTGAACCGATTTTTCCCAATTTCAATAGGGTTCGTCCTTGGGCCAAATAAATGAGCTGCGCCAAATTTCATCCAATTCGAATCCAAAATACGACCTGTACTTTGTTTACAATTTAACATGGACAGGACATGCATAAATCGACTTATAAAGCGAATTCGGTTCAAAAATACGCACAAGAACCCCAAAGAGATTTGGTACCTATTAATAACTCAAAATACAAAATTACAGCAAATTCGGTGGAAAATACGATCAAAACCCCCAAAACACTGAACATTAAAAAGTCGACCTACAGTTTTAATTTTTTTGTGGAGAAATTAAATATCCAAAAAGAACCTAATGTACAAATTTCAGAGAATTCGGTTAAAACACGACTAAGAACCCTAAAATACCGAACCTTAGGGGTGCCCCAATTGGGAAAATTTAACTTGCCTGCCTGCAGGCAAAATTTCAGCACCCTATCTCAATTCCTTCAGAAGATAGATTGTCTTAGAATTTTACCCTTATCAAGAAATTAAATGAATATAAATGAATAAAATTAATATACCCTCCATACTATGAGGGAGGTTATAATAAAAATGGATCTAGTTTTGACCAAGCAAAAATTGGGTCAATTTAGTATTACATTTATTGCAAATTTTGTGTTTGTATATATTTTTAAAGTGAATAAATTACCTATTATCTTTTTTTTGTTTTTTTGAAAAACGTTCACTATAAGTTTATTTTTAAAAGTTAGTTGCTTTAATTATGGCCACCAGTGTCCGTCAGTCTACCTGCCTAATCGATGTAAAATAAAGAGCAGAACTTTTTGGACTACTTTTAAATACTCTCGTTAGTAACGATGCCGTTATAACGGCAGTCCCTTTAAATATTTTAACATATTCAGCTGTGTAGAATAGGTTCTGTTTTGGCCCACCTTCCTTCATACATATCTCAAATGAATATCATCTTACAGCAAAACACACAATAGTTAATATTCTGTTAACCACATTAAAAGCAGATTCCCAGACAATGGTTGAAATACTTTTTCATTTACAAAAAAAAATACCTAGCTCTCTCCAGTTTTACCAAAGACATTTACCGAGAAAGAACACAGGCAATAAATGTTAAAATCTTTGTCTTTGCCATTCTTACCGTTTCCCTCTTCGTTTCTACCATGCAATTAATGTGAATGGCTTTTGATTAAAATTGTGAAATTGTCTTTAACGAATTATCCTTTAAGAAAAGTTAAGTGTTTTAAAATGAGAAAAGTTTAAACAAGAGATTATGCTCGAATCAAATATTGTATTAAAGATATTGTTACGTTCTTCTTGGATTTTACTAAATCCCGTGTAGACGTTGTTTTATTTCCCGATACAATTCGTACCAAATAAAACGCGGGTTCTTTCAGATTACGATTATTACAATGACTTTATTCACACAACTTTACTTTGCACTTTACTTTACACGACGGTTTCAATTCGCGATCTGATTCACAACTGACTAACTGCCTTTCCATTCCCTCTATTTATATGAGCCCTGCCTGTCGCTACAGAAGTTTCTAGACGATCTGGTAACACCTAGATCACGAACAATCTACCAATGCAACAAACACATTGAGTAACAATAACAACAACAAACTTACTGAGTGAACAATAACAACAACAAACTTGAGTAAACAAACTTACATTAACAACAACACATATACAGGCGAGGGAATAACAAAGAAAGAGGAATAACAACAACACATATACAGGCGAGGGAATAACACAGAAAGAGGAATGACGTTTAACAAGAATTGTACGACAATAACAAAATAGAAAATGAAAGAGGAAATGGAAGGATGTAGAAAAATCTATACAGTGGTTGTTGTTGTGAAGTTATTCAAATAAACTGCGTAGTAGAAATTTACGTTACAATTCAAATTCTTAAATTAACGGAATTCATCTAAATTAACTTAAATCTAAAGTTATATTCGTAACATTGCCCCCCGCTTAAGCCTGTTCGTCCCGAATAGGCACAGTTCCCGTTCCGTAGGGGGTCAGCCGCTCCAAATGTACAACTTTCATCTTCGACCTGGGACTGTCGCTCCTCTGGATGCGATAAACGACGTCATTTATTTTCGTGACAATCTTGTAGGGTCCTTCCCAGTGCGTTTGCAATTTGGGGCATAGTCCTTTCTTTCGTTGTGGGTTGAACAATAGTACCAGTTGCCCTTCTTGAAACCCATCGGTATTTGCCGCTCGATCGTACCTTGCCTTCATGCGGTTGCTAACCATTTTTATTCGATGTCGGACTGCATCGTGGACTTTACTAAAAGAGTTTTGACTGTCTTCATCTTGGTTCACATCGTCGTTTGGGGTAGCACCGAATATCAAATCGCCAGGTAGCTTTAATTCATTTCCGAACAGAACTTTGGCTGGGGTCCGGGATGTGGAATCATGAATGGCCGATCTATAAGCCAATAAAAACTTTGGAATATGCTCATCCCAGTCTCGTTGGCCACTGTCCACCACTTTCCGTAGATGTTCTTCAAGGGTGCGATTGAATCTTTCCACCATGCCATCTGATTGTGGATGTAGGGGCGTCGTTCTGGTTTTCTTAATTCCGTAGGAGTCACACATTTCCTTGAAGATCGCTGATTCAAAATTCATACCTTGATCGGAATGAACCTCAGATGGAACACCATAGCGACAAATCCAATTTTTGCTGAACACATCCACAATTGTCCTGGCTTCTTGATTTGGGATAGCATAAACCTCCGGCCATTTACTGAAGTAATCCATGACCACTAAGACATACCGGTTCCCAGAGTCGCTTGTTGGGAACGGTCCAGCCACATCCATTGCGATTCTCTCAAAAGGGGCTCCTGAATTATACTGCTGCATGTAGCCTCGACTCTTCCGTGTTGGACCTTTAGCTCTTATGCACCTTTCACAATTGGCGATCCAGTCGGCAATGGATTTTTGACAGCCGACCCAGTAGAATCTCTGCTTCACCTTTTCAGCGGTCTTTGCTATGCCAAGATGTCCTCCACTTGGCCCATCGTGAAACTCCGACAAGACATCTCTTATTTTGGAGTCTGGGACGACGATCAAGTTCCGGTGAGATTTACCGTCCTCACTTTCCCATTTGCGATATAAGCAACCATCTATTATCAGTAGACTGTCCCACTGGGCCCAATAGGATTTTAAAAGAGGGCTTTCGGAGGTAATTTCTTTCCGACTAGGTCGCTTGCCCGTTTCTATGGCCGAAATTATTTTGCCCAGAATGGGATCTCTTCGTTGTTCCGTCGACCAATCTTCTCCCGACTCAAACTGCAATCGTCGGACGTCCACGATATTCTCTTTGCTCTCAGCCTTTGAGCAGTGGCTGTATTCTACCTTGCATGGCCGACGAGACAGGGCATCAGCATTACCGTGTTTTCCGTCTTCTCTGTGCTCGATTCTGTTCAACGGTGACTCATTGGTGGACTGTTGAGCCACTCTTCTACCATCTTTCGTTGTAGGTGGTGACGATGACCTGGATCGTTTGCGCTTAGCTCTGCATTCGCGTGCAATATGACCTGCTTTATCGCAGTTGTAGCATCTAACCCTGGGTTTAGTCATCCCTACTAACTTTGTTTCTTCTATTACCCGCCTCATGGCGTCCTTGATCAAGTTAACGAGATATTTGTGTTCGCAACATTCGGTCTCCAGTTGGCTAATCTTGTAGGTCTGGGGCTTAACAATCATTCTTGCCGTCTCTTGGGCAAGGGCAAACGACACGGTTTCGGCAAATGACGCTTTTGGTGACGCATATGTTGCACATTTAATCTCAGGGTCACGTATGCCATTTACAAAGGTTTCGATTTTAATACGGTCCACCAATGGGTGATTCTCTCCTGGATACGCCATTAGCACCAAACGTTCCACCTCAGCTGCAAAGTCTTGCAACGTCTCGTTTGCCCTCTGCACTCTTCCCCTTAATTCCATAAGGTAGATGTTTTGTTTATGTTCGCCACCGTACTTACGTTCCAGTGCAGCAATAACATCTTCATAGTTGTTCCTAGAAGCGACAGGAATGCTCTGTATAACATCAGCAGCACTGCCTTTCAATGCCAGAAGTAGTGCAACCGCTTTGTCGCTGTCGTTCCACGAATTTCTAGAAGCCACTGTCTCGAACTGTAACTTGAAAACATTGAATGACGTAGAGCCGTCGAATACAGGAGGTTTGATTTTTAGTGTGTTATCGGGAGCTCGCACCGGACCACCTTTAATTTCCATTTCCGAAATTTTCTTCTCCAGATTCGTAACCCTGTGGTCGTGGGCCAGAAATTTCTCGTCAACCGACTGCACTTTCTTATCCAACTCTTTAATTTGGACCTCCACGGTTTCCACTCTCCTTCCAATAACTTCTGTAATGTTCTCGAGTTTCTCGTTCATTATTCTCGAATTTTCGTCAAACATTCTGCAATTCTCTGCCTTGAGTTCATCTAACTTTCTGGAATTCTCTTCGAACATTCGTCTCGTGTTTTCTTCTAACTTTCTGGAATTCTCTTCGCTCCTTCTGGAATTTTCCTCAAACTTTCTGGCATTCTCTTCGAACATTCTTCTCGTGTTTTCTGCTAACATTCTGGAATTCTCTTGGAACATTTTAGCCAGCATTTCTCTTAAACCGTCACCCCTGGCAGCTACTGACGAGACTTCCCCACCGTTGGATTCGCCCATTTCCGATAAATCCACTTCATCCTTACTGTCAAACTCATATGTATCGATGTTCATACCACGGCGCTCGAACTCATCCAACAGACGTTTTTGTAGTTCAGCCTTGTTGCCAGTAGAGGACAATTCCAATTTATTGAGCTCCTTCTTCAAGTCTTCCACTCGTAGATCCTTAAACTTCATCGTAGTATTATCGTAATCTCACTTCCGACACCAATTGTTACGTTCTTCTTGGATTTTACTAAATCCCGTGTAGACGTTGTTTTATTTCCCGATACAATTCGTACCAAATAAAACGCGGGTTCTTTCAGATTACGATTATTACAATGACTTTATTCACACAACTTTACTTTGCACTTTACTTTACACGACGGTTTCAATTCGCGATCTGATTCACAACTGACTAACTGCCTTTCCATTCCCTCTATTTATATGAGCCCTGCCTGTCGCTACAGAAGTTTCTAGACGATCTGGTAACACCTAGATCACGAACAATCTACCAATGCAACAAACACATTGAGTAACAATAACAACAACAAACTTACTGAGTGAACAATAACAACAACAAACTTGAGTAAACAAACTTACAATAACAACAACACATATACAGGCGAGGGAATAACAAAGAAAGAGGAATAACAACAACACATATACAGGCGAGGGAATAACAAAGAAAGAGGAATAACAACAACACATATACAGGCGAGGGAATAACACAGAAAGAGGAATGACGTTTAACAAGAATTGTACGACAATAACAAAATAGAAAATGAAAGAGGAAATGGAAGGATGTAGAAAAATCTATACAGTGGTTGTTGTTGTGAAGTTATTCAAATAAACTGCGTAGTAGAAATTTACGTTACAATTCAAATTCTTAAATTAACGGAATTCATCTAAATTAACTTAAATCTAAAGTTATATTCGTAACAATATCTTTACAAAAGAGACAAAAATTGAATGGATTTATGATTTATGAATAACAAAGGGGGTCCCCTTAAAGCAAGAAAGAAAATAAGTGATAGGATGAAACTTTTATCTGGCATTTATTTTAGGGCGATTAGAAGTGACGTTAATTTCGCCATTTCCGGTCCATAGCCAAGAAGTTGACAATATATCCCAGAGGAGTGGTTGACCTTTATATTGACACCAATTGTTGTATCTACTCGGATGTGGCTGTTATACGTAAATATTTAAAAGTGTCTATGTGTTATGACATTATTTAGTATTAATATTACCCGACTAGAGAACCGAAATGTTACGCTGATCGTTTGAAATTTCGCTTGGTGTTCCGGTTATGATCAAGGACGCCGCCTATAATTTTCGGTGATGTTAAGATGATATTCAGGACTTACCAAAGAACCGAAATTTTTTTGTCAGATTTTTAGTAGACCCAGACTCCATTATTATATGCAGAACGTCACATATTTTACACGGTGAATCAAAATAGCTGCTTAGATGATGATATGTCAATATTCCGAGGGTCAAATCAACCAAAACCTAAAGTGACGATTTTTTTATTTGATGGCGTAAATATTCACCTGGGAATAACAAGATTTGTAAAATATGCCAGGATTAGATAGTGGTAGGTAAACAGATACCTATAATATAATCGGCCAAGGGTATGAAAATATCGCGAAATATTGCCCAGTCTCATAATATAGAACCGTATAAAGTTAGATTTTCGTAATAGTTGAGTGGGGTATCATATGGTCGGCCCCGTTCGACTTTACTGCTCCGCTGGTTTCAAATATTTCTTTGTTTTCTAGTTAGATACAAGAAAAACACACTGGACCTATTTTACCTAAACGTTCCTATACGTAAAAAATATTCGGCACAAATATTTCACACATATACCGCAATTTCTAATTACCGTCACTTCTGTGGGGAAATACCTCTTCGAAGCACTGAAAATGGGGAATATGTCGAAATATATACATGTACTGAAAGTTCTCTTTAATTATGTTGTCTACCCTTAACGAAACACAAAAATGAGGAAGGACTCCTATAAAATGATTATGTTAAAACATGGACCTATATTAAAGTGTTCTGCATAAATATTTCTGCAAAAGGCAAATGACTAATTGCTGGAAAAAAACTGTCAAGGAACTAAAGACTAAAATATGAACCTATATTGAGCATTCTCTGCCCAAATGTATACCAGACTCCAAAAATCTGGAATGTCAGATTACAGCCATTTTTGTAGAAAAAAAGGTGAAATAATATCGTTTGCAATATCCAAGTTTGCAATACAAAACATCAGTGACTGCATGTCAATTTCCAAAAATCCGGAATGTCACATTACAGCCATTTTTGTAAAAAAAGAATGCGAAACAAGTACACAAATTCAAAATTCCTGCTATGGTATTATGTGATAGTAGGTTATTCATGATCCGAAAAAATAGTGTTCCAAATTACAGACACTCTACCTGGAAAACTTATGCGGGACTTTTTTAATGTATTTTTATTATCCAGGAATCCGATATGTTAAAATGTATTATTACCGAAAAAGAAGTGGTACTGTTACATGAGGTTATATCTGTGGGGCAGAAAAATGCACCTATAGTCTTCTAATACCGAAAATGGTGTGACATTGATAATTTTTGGTAGGAACATTTGACACCCCATAAGAATTTGATGTATCAAAATTACAGCGAATTCCCCTGAAATGGGTAATGGATGTACAATTTTTTATGGTGTGCCAAACTTGAAAAGTTTACCAATATTTATAAGGTTTAGTAGGAATTTTGTGACATCCAAAAAATGAAAATACAGCTAATTAGGTAAAATCAAGTGCCCAAGCTCCCCATGATTTTTTATTTTTAGATTTTATATGGGGAATACCAATGCTTGAAAAGTTTACCAGTAGTAACTTTGCACATATATATTTGAAAAATCAAATTAGGAAGAAAAATAATTCACAAAAAATTGTTTTTGTTTTCTTCTTGTTTTTTTGGTAGGGAAATTTATTACTCAATGGAAATCCAAAATATTAAATTGCTACCAAAAATACCGATGTTTCGGTAGGAATTTTTGACATCCCATGAAAACCTGAAAAATCAAATTAAAGCTAATAATTCCCCAAAATAACTTGAAATTTTGGGGGCTTCCCGGTTAATATGATTCGATTAAATCAAAATTTTTGGTAGGGAAATTTATTACTCAATGGAAATCCAAAATATTAAATTGCTACCAAAAATACCGATGTTTCGGTCTAGTTTTATATAGGGGCTTCCTTAAAAGGAAAGGAAATTTTGCTAATTTGATAATTTTTAGGATGATTTACTATAATATCACAACCTAAAATAACAAATTACAGCCAATTCGGTAGAAACATGAGCACAAAACCATTAAAATATTGAATATTGGGGAGTACCGTTATAGGGTGGCTACCCCGAAACATGAGACAATATTGGTAATTTTTGATAGGAAGATGTGATATCCAAATTGAGTTCAAAATATTAATTTACAGTTGATTCTGTTGAAAAAAATCTGTCTAAAAACCCCAAAATACCGATTATGTACATAAGTTTTTTTGGGGGTACCCTAAAACGCGTCAAATTACAGCTAATTCGATTTAAAAATCCTCATAATGCAGAATATTTGGGATAAAGTTGGTGGCTCTACCAAAACGTCAACCGATATACCCCGTTTACAATACCAACAATCCTAGGAGTAATTGCAATGCCAGTGTAAATTTTCAAAGCTCTATCTCAAATATTGCGATTGCTATTGTGATTTCAACAGACAAACGGGCAGACAGCAGACGGACACGCATAAATCTACATAGAATTTTATTCTGATGGAGAATATATATACTTTATTCGAATGGGTGTATAAAAATCGGAGTTGTAGAAAATGTGTTTTAGGCCTTCAATTTCCTAATACCATACAAGGTCCTGCAGAAAATGATTTTTTTTAATCATGAGTACAACAATCCTACTATTAAATTTGATTCCGATTTGTGCAGTGAGATCAGAAGAAATTTTCAAACAACGTCTTAAGAATAAAATTCTATCTATTATCGTATGTCTACTGAATCCACTTTTGAAATTTAACATTAACATTTCAAGACTGTTTAATATTGATCCACAGTTGGATATTATCGAAGCGAATTTTAATGGCAGTATTTTGTACAATTTTCTATGTCGAAGTTAATGTAAATTTCCAGTCGAAGTTAATGTACTTTGGTATTCTGAGTTGTTGGCATAATGTCCGCGTTTTTTTTTTTTTTTTGTATAGACCCCGTATAACGTCACCGTCCTATTTTAATAATATTGACAATTTTAATCACACTTACCAACCGAAGAGGATGCAATTTGGCATTTCTAGTTCTTGGAACATGATAACACATTTGCAGAAAATGTGCAATATAGGTCCAAGTGTTCGTATATCCTCCATTTTCAGATCTCGCCCAATTTTAAGTAGCATATTTTCCAACCGAAGTAAGAGTATAGTACATTGCTTTTACATATCACACATATAAAGTTCACGACCCATTTCAATATGTTGAAGGTCCTATCAGAATTTCTAAATATTTTTATACCCTTCACCAAACTGTGGTACAGGGTATTATGTATTTGTGCATATGTTTGTAACAGGGAAAAGGAAACGAGATAGACACATCGTTCCTTTTGAGAATATGCATAGAATAACTTTTTAAGCATGTCCGTCCGTCTGTCTGTCCATGTATTTTTGTGAGCGAAGTACAGGTCGCATTTATGATCCGAATTGAATGAAATTTGGCACAGTTCATTTGTTTGGCCCAAGGACGAATCCTATTGAAATTGGCAAAAATCGGTCCAGATTTAGATATAGCTCCCATATATAGTTTCGTCCGATTTCATGTAAATGGTGCACCAAAATCCCTATATATCTTTCGATTTGCACGAAATTTGGCATAACGTACTGAAATGAGCATAGAGTGATGTCTGCCGAGTTTCGTGAAAATCGGTCCAGATTTAGATATAGCTCCCATATATAGTTTCGTCCGATTTCATGTAAATGGTGCACCAAAGTCCCTATATATCATTCGATTTGCACGAAATTTGGCATAATGAACTGAATTTCATGAAAAACGGCCCAGATTTAGATATAGCTCCCATATATAGTTTCGTCTTATTTCATGTAAATTGTGCACCAAAGTCCCTATATATCATTCGATTTGCACGAAATTTGGCATAACAGACTGAATTGAGCCTAAAATGATGTCTGCCAAGTTTCATGAAAATCGGTCCAGATTTAGATATAGCTCCCATATATAGTTTGTGCACAAATACCCTATATATCATTCGATTTGCACAAAATTTGGCATAACGTACTGATTGAGCCTAAAATAATGTCTGCCAAGTTTCGTGAAAATCGGTCCAGATTTAGATATAGCTCCCATATATAGTTTCGTCCGATTTCATGTAAATGGTGCACCAAAGTCCCATATATCTTTCGATTTACCCGACATTTGACAAAACGTACTGCTGGAATGATATGTGCTGAGTTTCGTGAAAATCGATTCAGATCTAGATATATATATATATATATATATATTTTTCGTCCGATTTAATCTAAATAATGTACCAAGTTCTTATGTTGCATATCGTTTTGATTTTAATCCAGAATAATGTGTGCCAAGTTTAGTGAAAATCGGTTGAGATTTAGATATAGCTCCCTTATATTATAGATTGATTTTAAGTAATTGACGCACCAAGGAACTAATATATGGCTGATAGGAACAAGACGTAATGAAATCAGTATAACTTAACCTGTGACAAGTTTCGTTGAAATCGGTTCATATTTGGATATAGCATCCATATTTAAGTAAATTGTGCATCAAACTCCTAATATTTGTTAGATTGACATCAAATTTTGCAAAACGTACACAATTGAGCATAGAATAACGTAGTTGGGTTTTCTATAAATACAGACCTAGCTCAACGGATGAACTATTGATATTTGTTTGAAGTCGATTTACATAATTCTGTTCCATTGTAACAAGCGAATGGCATGTTTGTGGATAGATCTAGGTCGTTTCACATTTAGATAGATATCACATATTTTATTTCATACAATTTCATGATAATAGTCCCATAGTGGTGAAGGGTATCATATAGTCGGCCCCGTCCGACTTTACTACTTTCCTTACTGGTTAACTATATGTAAATGCAATAAGGCAATGAGTCCAAATTTGTCAAGTCCCCATATAATTTTAACATAAGACAGATTCGTATCAAATTTTGAACGTAGAATCACGTATGACAAGTTGACTGATGAATTTATTCCGACAAAATTATGTAATTTTTTCGTTAACCTATTTCTGTTCTTTCAGTTTCAAGAAGTGATGATCATTGTGCCATCTTCCGCAAAAAGCATAGCCAATATGGATAATAGTAATAACAGTTTCTATAACAAGGAAATAAACGACGCGATGTTATTTGACTTGAGCGCTGTACAACAACAACAAAATCAAACTCAACCCACCGAAGAAGAGAGATGGACAAAAATAAAGCCACTTGGCTCTAAATTTAATAAATTTTACTGTGATTATTACTTAGCTATTAATGTAAGTATTTCAATTAAGTTGATTTGAATATGAATATACAAGTTATCAATAAATTAATTTAATTACGTTGAATTTAATCAATTTTATGAAAATGAAATGTTATGACTGCATTTACTTTCAGATTGCTATTTTAATAACTTAAGTTGCAAATAGTTGTTCTAATCACACTTTTTTGTATTATTTTTATTATTATTTTTATATTCCCTTTAGACTTTTCTGTTGCTGACCCTACTTTCGATGATGACTTGTGCCACATATCAAGTGTTACGAATTCTATTTAAATTAATATTGCTATTAATTGCATCGATGTTTTATATTGGATTTTCGGTATATATTCTGATGCAGGAGGAGTTGTATTACAAACTAGAGTAAGTACTTTGGCGCTTCGGAGCATTAAAAAAATATTTTTTTATTTATTTCTAAATTCGTACTTATAAAATGAAATAAATGAAAACATAAAAAACTCTTGAATATATAATTGATATATTTTTAAACTGAATATTGTGAGCGAGAGCGTATCTCAGAACTTATAACCTTTAAATTAGGCATAAAATGAAAATAATAAATATTTGGAGTAAATACTGGGGTATCAACTAAATACCAACAATGCTGTATGGGCCTATGCCAAATCGTGGACCCATTATGATAATTTTCGATAAGATGACTTGACAGCAAATGTCAATATTTGGTTTCAACCTATTTTCGATTTGTGGCAACAATATTTGCATGCAACAATATTACACATTGACATTATCTGTACACCAACAAATATTTTTCTAATTTCCTATTCTACTTATTAGTTTTCAATGCTAATTTCATATTCTTTTCTCATATTCTTCTTCCATTCAATTTGTATTCCCTGTGGCAATGAATTGATGATGATTGTTGGAATTCGATTGGAACATCGCCACTGTTAATGGAATGGCTTGTTTTGCGATGCATGTTATTTTACAATGTTGCCACCACCACCAACCACGTTCGCCATAATAACATCAACCAACCAATCAATGATAACATCCGGGACTATGTCGATACTGTGGTGATCACAATATACCCTAACGTATAAACGATGTTCTGTTCTGGCATGTTCCATAACTGCTATCAATTAGTAATGAGGAGGCACTACTGCGTTACATAATTGATTTAATTTTCCTCCTTGCATTTATGCTGGCACTGATTTTCCATAGTCACCAGACAGAGGCCACCTATCGTTTGGATTTCATTTGGAAATTACAGGCAACGGGTAAGTTAATGAAATTAAACATTTTTGGTGATTCAATATCGAATAACCTTTCATTGTAATAGAATATAGAAAATAGTGAATAAAATTTTTAGTTACATTATATATTAAGGCTATGTGAAAATATAGACCGATTTAAAGACAGATTGGCACGTGTAATTCTTAAACAATTTGCACAAAACTATTCATTGCATTCACAAATATATATAAATTCATTACTTTTAATTTACTGTGTATATATAAAAAAAACCAGTGAGCGGAGCAGTATAGTCGGACGGGGCCGACCATAGGATACCCTACACAACTATCACGGAACTCTAACATTCTGCTGATGTTTATTTCGAGCCTGGGCAATATTTTTGATATTTGCACCGCCTTGCCGATTAAAGGTCAACAGCACCTTTTCCTTACACTGACATATTTTCCGAATATTACTAATATTCAGTCCTTCTAATTACTTGTCCATATTCCCTTCACCGTGGGTTGTGTTGTGATGTTCGGCTTTCAATTGTGGCCTATAGATCGACTCGAAAAAAAACACACACAAACATATGTTTCCGATCCATTTCATACCAAAATGATTATGTGATCATCGCCGATAATTATAGTCGTTGTCCTTGATCATAACTGCAATCTCATGGAAAATTTCAAAGCGACAAGCGCTATAATTCCGCCCTCTAGTGTGGTAATGGGTTACAAAATAATATATGTAAATATTTATGTGTAACTCCCACATCCGAATACATACGACCATATAATTCGTATCAATTTAAAGGTCAACCACTCCTCTTGAACATACTATATATACATACTATATATATACGCCATAGAATACAAATTTTGTCATTTTTCACACAAAAGTCAGGGTCCATTCGACCCGCTAAATAATGACCGATCTATATCAAAACAGGTATACTTATTCTTTGGCCCGTTCCACTTCTCCACCATTCGCGGTGTTTGGGCCATAATTGCGGCCTCTGGAGCTACCAGAAAAACCGACAAAAATAAAGTTTTTGGTCCATTCCATCCCCTAAATATTAACAAATCTTTTCCAAAAACAATAGGGTCTTCATTGGCCAGAAACCATCCTACATGCAAAATTTCATAACTGTGGCCTGTATTGTGTTTACAAATTATAATGGACAGACGGACGGACGGACACACATGTCTAGATAGACTCAGCTAGTCGAGATATGACGATCGGTATACTTAAAGGTGGGTCTAGGACTATTATTTCGCGGCGTTACAAACTTTTGGGGCAGCACAAAGCTATAATGCCCTGACAACATAGTTGTGTAGGGTATAACCACATTTCTATATTTGGAAATAGATTGTCGGCATGACGTAGATATTTACTCCTGAATGACATAGACCCGAGATAATTGGTAGTATATCCATGGACTGATTGACATTTAAATTGATATCAATTATATGTTGAAACTTAACCTGGCACCAAAAGCGCGGTATAAATAGAAAAATGTTAAGTGTTTTGCTAACTTCCATCTCTGTTATGAAAACATGTTAAATTTTATTTCTATCTGGCAACTCCTTCAAATAGAAACAGGTGTTCAAAAAAGACGCATCCGCAATTTTTTTACAATGAAAAAATTAGAAATGTGTCCTGTCATTCAATATTTACATAAAAAAGGTTTATCGGGACATGAAATTCATAATGATATGGCGAATGTGGTACAAGTGCTTCTTCATATGCAACAGTAAAAAATTGGCTTGCTGAATATAAACGTTGTCGTACAAGCATTGAAGATGAACCACGTCCAAAAACAGCAGAAATTATAGCCAGATTGCATGATATGGTATTAAATGATCGACGAATAAAAGTGCGTGAAATTTTTAATATCATGGGCATTTCAAATGATCGGGTCCATTTAATTTTGTATGGAGAACTGCAGATGATAAAGCTTTCTGCATGATGGGAGCCGCATTTATTAACAGTTTCAAGCTTGTTGGGATCGTTTTAAGCGAAATAAAATTGACTTTAAGTTTCGTTTCATAACTGTTGATGAGACATGGATCCACCACAATACTCCGGAAACAAAAGAACAATCCAAACAATGGACTGAAACTGGAGGAAGTGCCCCAAAGAAGGCAAAAACAATTCAATCGGCTGGTAAGGTTATGGCAACGGTATTTTGGGACTTCAGATGTATTTTATTGATTGATTATTTGCAAAAGGCGTGAAACAATAAATTCAGAGTATTTTTGCAACCTTTTGAATCAATTAAAAGTACAAATTCTAGAAAAATGTCCTGAATAAAAAATAACTTTTCATCAAGACAACGCACAAGAGTGGCTAAATTAAAGAACTTAAGTACGAGTTGCAGCTTGACCACCCACATTATTCTCCTGATTTAGCTCACAGTGACTTTTACTTCTTCCCAAATCTAAAAAAATCCTTGCTCGTAAGCGTTTTACCTCAAATGAAGATGCAATTACTGTTGTAAATCACTATTTTCGAGTATCTAAGTATTCATATATTATTTAGTAACCCATTAACATACTAGAGGGCGGAAATATAGCGGTGACCGCTTTCACATTTTCCATGAAGTTCCAGTTATGGTCAAAGACAACGCCTATAATTTTCGGTGATGAACAGATTGGTATGAAATGGACCGAAAACTTATTTTTTGTGTTTTATTTGAGTCGATATAGGCCACAGTTATTATATGTATATTGTGTGGAACTCCTCACTATTTTGTCGTATAACTTTTAACTTATCAACTACTAAATTTATGAGAGCATATGATTTGACAATGACCAGATGACAGTCTAAAGAAACCATTTTTTATTTATTAGAAACTAGCATATGCCCGCTACTTCGTTAGCGGATGTGAATATTATTTAAACATGTCTAAAGCTAATCAGCATACACACTTAGTTCCTTTGTTCCTTTGTTCCTTTACGTACTCTAGTATTTCTAAAACTAGGTACATGTCTCAACACAACACATCAATTCTCATCGCAACACAAATCTAGTTCTATACTAATGTTGGTACAATTTATTACCTTTTGTACTCTAGTAGTACTTGTTTCCAAAACTTTGTTTCCGCTCTATAGGTTTACCCAAATCTGAATGTTACCAATTTAATATAAATCCAATAGAAATCATATGTCCTAATTTCAGGATTCCAGACCAATCGCTTCACCAAATGTTGTACCTTTTAGAACATATTAGTCCATAGCCCAATCGTACACCTCAACAGTGATCCTAAATTCCAATTTCAAGATTCCTGCTCCACCCAAATCCACATTTAGTACCATTTTGGTACACATTAGTATAATCTTCCAAAACTTCCTGCAACTTCCTATGCCAATGAAACTTTTTTCCCCGATTTCAGGATTCCAGTTCTATGGATTCACCCATAATTTAAGTTGTACAAAATTTTGTTTGCATTGCTGTGCATTTCCAAAACTTCCTAAAACAAAATTTCAGGATCTCACACTATCGGTTCACCCAAAATTCAAGTTGTACCAAAGTTAGTACCCATAAGTATAAATTTCCAAAACTATTTCCATACACTAATCCTACACTCCAACCGTAACTTTATTTCCAAATTTCAGAGTTCTAGCTCTATCGGTTCATCCACACATCTCACAAACATGTGGTACTATTTAGTACATATTAGTACAAATTTCCAAAACTTCCTACATATACCAAATTTACACCTTAACAGTGACCCAAAGTCCATATTTCAGGATTCCAGCTCTATTGGCTCACACAAAATCAAAATTGTACCAAATATAATACCATTTAGTACTTTTCGTACACATAAGTACAAATTTCTAAAAAAATACATACATATTTCTACACTCCAACGGTAATGTTAACATAAAATTTCAGCTTTCCATCTTCATCCGTTTCTCTAAATTCAAATTGTACAAAATTTAGTACAGTTTCGAACTTTTCGTATACATGAGTACACGCTTTCAAAACTATCTCCTTATATCGACCCTACATATCAACCTTGATAGTTCGAATGTCCAAAAACCCTTTGGTACATCTATCCTACACTCCATCAAAAACCGTCAATCCAAATTTCAGAGTTCTAGCCCCACGGTTCGCCAATTACAAATGGTAGCATATTTAGAACTTTTCGTGTCGTTCTAATACCAATTTCCAAAAACCCAGCCTTTGGACCAAGTGTGACCCTCACCCCAAATTTCAAGATTCTATCTTCAGCCGATTCGTCTGGGCGTTTGATGAATAGTTAACTCAGCCAATCTCCTTACTTTTATTAGTATAGATATCAATACAATTACTGGTATGGAAAATGGGATCTCTGTTTAAATGTTTCGAACTATTGATATAAAAATATGTGAGCCAAATTTTGACAGTTTGCGTCAAGTGGATAATGAGTTAACACGCAATATATACCGGGTATTTACCTATTGGATGGGCATCTCTATGCTGCATAGGCTATGCATAAGGTTCGCATTTAACCGACTCGCACCAAGCTTCACACGGGGTAAAATTATATGCATCAAAGCAAATATGGAGCAATTTTTGTGGCATTTTGCATGAACTGGGAATTTCATGACTATAACTACACATTGACTATTAATTGCTATTTCGTTTTTTTTTTTCGATGTCAACATATTTCAAAATTTCGTCCAAGTCTCATATCACGTTAACGATACTGTAGATTACATTGATTTTTTTCTATATTTTACTTTACCTCATGTCCATCTTCAGACCCCCAACGTGTATGAACCAAGCATCACAAATGTTATTCTTGTAATGTCATTGTTTTCCCAGCGACATTCTGCATTCAAGTGAAATATTCTACTTGGCTGGAATGCCATAGAAAGAAAAAGTTTGCCGGAAGCTGAAGCAAGCATTTCTTGTCGTTGTGTCGGTTCTCTTCTGGTTTGGCGTTGCAAGTTGTTTTTTTTTCTCTTTCCTTGAAACATCTTCGGATAAATTGAATCAAATTGAACACCACTAAATGGCATTGAATTCAATTGTGTACTTTCCTCTTTGTCGTGCGACGACGACGGCGACGACGATGAGAACGGAACAAGACACAATAATAGTACTCAGGGATACAATGTCATAGAGTGAATCGAGTGATATGCTTGCATATAAAGAAATGAAATAAATGACTTACATGTAACCTTAACCGTATGCAAAGACAAGAATAGAAATGGAGTTTTAATTTCATTTTTAATAAAAAACAAAGGTTATTTGAAACAGAAGACTTGTTATCGGTGCATTGATATGGAAAATTTTTATTAAATTTAAAGCCGAATAAACGTTGACTAAACTTGTGTTTAAACAAGAATTGGTATTTAAAATTGTCAAATAGATAGCCTTTGATTTGAATGGCCATAGCCGTTGAAATCTGTTCACTCCTCTTTATTACATCCTTGTAATAGTATGAGACTGACAGATTTCAACGGACTTTTGTGTACATTTTGCTTTTGCACCACCTTTAGGCAAAGCTTTTAAACTATTGTGTTTTATTTCTATTCTCTTTTATATTTGCTCACGAGTACGCATTAGCGTACTGACTCTAATGGAGAATCTATTGCACAATACCTGCCACCAGTCCCTATAGTGTGGACTTAACGCTTGTGTTAAAATTTCACCAGCAAGAAATATATTTATAATGCCATTGTACGCAACGTGAACCGTAAACTATCAGAAAAATGACCGTATTCTAAGAAAAAAATCCTGTAAAGAGAGCCATCTTAAATTTCGTAAACGAAAAATGCTTAGCAAATCAATATGTTATGTCCGAATTGAAGCTGATTAGATTACCTCAACATATAAGTGACGCAAAGCATATATAAAAAGACTTACTTAAAAGCCGATATTTTACCGTCGACGCAGATCGGCCCGTAGATCTTTCGGAGAATTTTTCTCTCAAACACCACAAGAGCTGCCTCATCTGCTTGCACGAGTACCTATGCTTCAGATCCATTTAACAGCACGGGTAGTATCAGCGTCTTGTAAATTGTGAGTTTGGTCTGGTGGGAGGTGGCCTTGTTTCTAAACTGCTTACTTAGACCATAGTAGCATCCAGGGACGTACGTAGGATTTCATTTCGCCGATGGTGCGAAATGAAAATTGTGTTTATTATGACGGTCGAAAATTCTTTTCCTGTTAATCCATATAATTCCACGTATCAAAGGAAACATTCGAATTTCAAAACTGATGTCATTAGTATTATTTATGGCGATACCAAGGTATATAAAATCTTTAACTACCTCGAAGCTGTAGTTCTCAAGTTCCACAGTTGGTCCGAGTCTACGAGTTGAAACCATCAGCTTGGTCTTCTCGCCATTTACTGCCAGACCCACTTTGGCAGACTCCTTCGCAAATTGTTCTAAGGTGGCTGTTACTGTTCGCAATGTTCTCTCCATTATTTCGATGTCATCGGCGTATGCGAGTAACATGTGTTGTTTGGTGTACAGAGAGCCATTTCTGTTCACCTTTGCGTCTCTTATGACCTTTTCCAGCATGATGTTAAAAAGATCACACGACAAACTGTCACCTTGTCTGAATCCTCGTTCAGTATTGAAGCGCTCCGATAGGACCTTTCCGACTTTAACTGCTGACCTTGTGCCACTTACAGTTATCCTGCAAAGCCGTATTAATTTTGTAGGAATGCCCAACGTAGCCCAACGTAGACATGGCTTTAAACACCTCTGAACGGATAGGGCGGTATTGGTCGATGTGTTTTTCGAGGGTCTTTTCCAGGATTTGGCGCAGAGTGAAAATCTGGTCAATGGTGGATTTGCCAGGTCTGAAGCCGCATTGGTATGGTCCACTAATGTAATAGACAATTGGCTTCAGTCTTTCACACAGTGCCCTGGATATCACTTTATATGTGATGGGAAGGAGTCTTATTCCTCTATAGTTGGTACATATCGTCTTGACTCCTTTTTTGCACATGATGCTTAGATTCCAATCATTGGACATGCATTCCTCTATCCAAATTGTATTAATCAGCTGGTGCATGCTCCTGATCAGCATCTGACCATCAATCTTGAATACTTCGGCTGGTAACCCATCGGCTCCTGCTGCTTTATTGTTCTTCAGTCGATTAGTTGCTATTCTGACCTAATCTTGGCTATGTGGTATACATTCTATGTCGTCATCTCTTATTGGTTCTGGGGTATCTTCTTCACCACCACTATTTTATTCCAGAAGCTTTTCAAAATGCTCCTTCCAGACCTTCAACACGCTGTCTGTATCTGTCACCAGGTTTCCATCTTCTTCTCTACAGGAGGATGTACCTGCACCAAAGCCTTCGGTTTGGTGTTTTACTCGATTTTCTCACGCTCAAGTTTTTTCTTCATTTATCAGAAATTAATCTCTCCTTTTCTACCGATAATTATCTCTCGCATTGCGTGTTGCTACTGTTTGCAGGTCCTATACGCTGCGTTTTTCACATCAGTAGCATTACGACACTCCTGATCGTACCATGTGTTTCTTACTAAAAATTATCGAATTTGCTACATTATTTGGGATAGCCCCTAATGTTGGAGATTTTGTCCACGTTTTCCATAATGAGACGTGAAGAACATTTTTGAGAAATGGATTGGTTAAGTTGAAATAAAGAAATTAGCTTGAACCTCCGTATGTAAGATGGTATTGTTATCTGGTAGGTAAATTGAAATTTTCGGTTCTTCAATGAAAAATAACCGTAACGACTTTTCCGCTAGCTTAGCCACCTGCGTAACAACAGGTAACAGAGGGCATGTTCGTTGCTACGCTATCCCATGAGTTCCTGTCTGGTTTCATAGTTCCATATAAATTAAGACTTATTGCCCGATAAGTTTTTGCTGTTGCGTAGTTTGCCTTGCCGGACATGAGTATGAAGACTACCCTGGATACATGTCAGGCTTTCGGAGTGCACGTAAACCGTATTAATATGGTGAAAATTGGTCCTCATTTTGTAATACACCTGGGGAAACGTTGTCTGGCCCAGCTGCTTTGAATGGTGCGAAGAAGGCACCTCGAATCTTTCCTCCCTTAGCACCATTATTTAAATAGATGTCGATGTGTTTGGTGGGAAGTGACCTTTCATGAGAAGTCTTATTGTTTCCTCTGTTGTTTCTATTCAGTTTCCCTACCCTGTTTCATCTACCGTGGTTTTGGTTTGAGTATGGGGGTTTGATGGAAACTTATTTTTGTAGAGACATATTTACGCTATATACCTGTTCACAGAAGTTGCGTTTAGCATTTCTTGTCATTTTGTTATATTCCTTCCTCTTAGTGTGGAAATTGTCCCAATATACTTCAGATATCTTGAGGCGAATCTTCCGGTCATCCAGGGTTTTTCGACAGCAGAGTTCTTTTCTCTAAGTGGACAATTTTCTTCGAAAGACTTCACAATTATTGACTTGCTGTTTAGTCTTGTATGTTCGGTTCATTCTGGCTATTTTCCGCTTTTATGTGCCGGATAACTTCTTCTTTCCTGTAGTGAGCTTGGCGAGATTAGTGAGATTAGCAATTTCCTTGCTCACTTCATTAACCATTCTAAGGCGGTTGTATCTGTTCTGTCTTCATGTTCAGTTCTGAGTTTGAGTTTAAATCCACATATGTCTTAGAAATTAGGGCTGAGTTTGCTCGTCTCCTCAGATCCTTGAACTCTGATTTGTGCTAATTTGCTGCTTGTGCTGTGTGCTTGTAGCAGTACCTTCGACAACACATGCCAATATACCAACATCTGTAGCAGCTGTTTGCTCTCGATCGCAGGATGATGACTGGGCGTGACTCGTAGGCAGATCAACGTCACCCGTCGGTACTGAGTTATTTAGGCTCTGCACCGTAACGTTATTTTTTCTGAAACTTAAATGGTTGTGTTTTGTTTTTGTTGAACACTCATATAGTCTGTTTTGGCCCGCGGGGCCTAAAGGCCTCCAGTTTCACGGTTTGTAATAAGTTGGTATGATAATCCCCCTAAGCATCCGTTAGGAGACTCACAAACTCCCTTCGGGTATATGGGGGCATTACTAAAGCATAATCTGAATATATATAGACAGAATTTCTTCAACATATCTCAAGTAGTTTATAAGTTATTAATTTATTGCCGCTAGATCAGTGATTCCGACCACTCTGCTATGTTGTGAATGGTCAGCTGGGTTCTGTATTTGTGTGAGCTGAACTTTGTATGGATGTACCGTAAGACAGTCCTAATTCCTGAGAACGACGAGAAATGTACACATTTGGGTCTTCGCCAACATTTTTATTGAAAGCTGTCATTTTTTCAGTCGAACAAGCTAAATATGATGTACAGGCCTTACAATATTTTTAACCGCTCCAGTCTCAAATTCAGTGAAATTTGGAGGATTTGCTCACAGTTTTCTGTGACTGCAATGGCGTGATGCAGCACGAAAGCTTGCCACAGGGCCGTGCGATCCTCAACCTTGAAGTAATTCGTCATAAACATAAATACATCTTACCATGAATTTTGCGCAAAGATACTCACTCCCGCACTTATTCTTTGGATATGGGAGAAAAGACGAAAGAGAACATGTTGTCTGTACAAAAAATAGTGTTTTAGAAATGTTAGGAGGATTGGAGAGACAATATAATAATTGAAGACAATATAATAATTGATTAATAAATAAATATTTCTTGAAAAAAAAATAATATATCGGTCGTACAAACCACTATGGGAGGCCATATCCGTACATTTCTTGTGGTATCTCCACAACAACTTTTTTTAATACTCTAAATCCATTAAAATTGTCTGTTTACAAAATCAATATTTTCTTTTTTTTTTGTTTTTTTTTTTCAGAGGAAAAGGAAGATATGGAGCACCTGCAAGCATACAATCGAAAGCTTTTGGAAAATATTTTGCCCGTACATGTTGCTGAACATTTTCTAAGTAGAGAGAAAAATATTGACGTAAGTAGATATAACAATATATCTTCACATACATATGTATACATGTTTATGTGTAGGTTACTTATCGAGAAACTAAATACGTATTTTATCAATGGCAATGAATATTTAAAATTGATTGAAAAGTAAAATTGTGGAAATTCACCACATTAAGAGGTCTTCATTATTTATTTTTTTAATTTGTGTGTTCACTAGAAATCATCATGTTGGTATGTAATATAAAATACTATACCAATAATAGGAGTTTGTTACGGTATAGTAGCTATATTTGAATTTCGTGAGAATTTTGTCGATTTAATTATTTTAGTGTACTACCTTGTTTACACATAACACCTTACATACACAGATTTTAACCTCTACATAACATTATTTTTTGGAAGGTAATTGGAATTCCTAAGAAACAAAAATGTATTTGGTATAGGTGGCGGGCATATAATATGCAAATGGGTGTAGCCTATTATATTATTTTGGTTTCCTTAACTTCAAATTTCTATATATTAACAACATATTACAATACTTAGACCTGTTACTTAAAAACAAGAAGCCAGACTACTAGGAGGATATAAACGAAGAGCGCATTCAACATATTGTAGATCTATAGGATCATTCCTGAAGGGCGTTATGTCATTGTAAATTGTGTTGCAGGGTCTTTTTTATCCCATGAGAATACCAAATTAAAGTCACTCAGGATCAGCGAGGGAAATATATATGGGAGATATATAAAAATCAGCACGTTTTGTGGTATTTTTCTACGAAGATGTTGATTGCAATCACTTTGATTTTGAAATGCGTCTAGAATCATGGAAATACGTAAAAATGGAAGAAATCTTTATATAGAAGGTATGTCGAAATATGGTTCTATACTGGCAAATCTCTGCGAACATATTATTTATCCTCCAAAACCCCACAATGCAAAATTACAGCAATTTACGAGGAAAATGAGCTTAGGATAATTAAAATACCTTAAATAGGATGGACCTTTATGTGAGAGCTATTTCATTACATATATCTATACTGTACTGAAAAAGTTTTCTAATACCAATAATTCCAAATTGAAAATTACGTCAAATTTGCGGAAAATTTCAGAATTTCAAATTCAAATTCAATTTGAACCTTTTATGCAATTATACTTTCGCCATCCAAGAACTATCGCCATCCAAGCACCACAAATAGTTAAACGCATTTGTTTTCTTTGGAAACGTGTCAAATCACATTGAAACACCAGAATTCGAAAAAATTTGGTACACTGGGTTCTTATTGGGTACTAAATGTCTCCACAAAAATTATAAATATAGGTCCACTTTTTCCGGTAGCCCCCATATATCGGTACCTCTAGTTTTCCATATTTTGAGGGTATTGAGCTTGTTTTTCTTTTCAACCGGAATCGCTGTAATTTCGTATTTTGTAGTCATATATGGTAACAAATGTCCCTTTCAAAAATTATGTCCCTGGTAAGCCCCCATATAACGCTCCCCCAAAAATTTTCGGTATTTTTGGGGTTCTTAAGCGCGTTTTCAACCGAATTCGATGAAATTTGGTACACTGGGTTCTTATTGGGTACTAAATGTCTCCACAAAAATTATAAATATAGGTCCACTTTTTCCGGTAGCCCCCATATACCTCTAATTTTCGATATTTTGAGGGATTTGAGCTTGTTTTTTTTCAACCGATCACAGTAATTTCGTATATGGTAACAAATGTCCCTTTCAAAAATTATTTGTACTCGCCTCCTTATGGGGGCAGTCCCTATATAATGCCCTTTTTATTATACACACGCTGCGGTACAGGTTATAATGTCTTTGTGCATATGTTTATAACAGGCAAAAGGAAACGAGATAGAAACATGGTTCCTTTTGAGAATATGCATAGAATCACTTTCTTCTACAAATTCTTTTAGATGATTGTTAAATATTTCTAAATTTCTCTGATAAGAGTTTGGACTTTAAAAATTACCAAATATATTGCAGTTGCAATATATAAAAATGATCAACATGGAGTTCGCGTATTCGTTGAAATCAGATGATGCGCATGCAATTTTTTATGCGCATCCGATTTCAGAACCGCGGATGTGCCGCCACAATCAACTTTAGATAAAATACGCATAAACAAAAGGTTCTTTATAAACATTTGCGCAAGAAATTTTCGTCTTTGGAATCCAATTCAAAAAAGCTACGGTGAGCACATTAATGAAATATGCACTAAACGACGCAAAAACACAAATGCTACAATACTATAATCAGTTTTGCCCATTGCGTCCTGTTTATAAGAAAAATTTGCGTCCTGTTTATAAGAAAAATTTTAAAAACACCAAAAATCCGGCATAAAATTTCAGCATTAGTTTTGGATGGATGCAGTAATTACATCGAAATATCATACATTGGAACCATATTATCCAAGGGGTATTCTTCAACATAGTTACTGAGCACATGTGCGTGCGTTGTGTACTCCAGCCACAAAACAGGACAGAACACAAAAAAAAAAACTTGTTGGCTTCAACACATTTTCACCCCTCTTTTATACATCCACCATAATAGGGAGGGTATATTAGTTTTGTTTTTCCGTTTGTAACACATGGAAATAATCATTTCCGACCCTATAAAGTATATATAATCTTGATCAGCGTAAAATTCTATGACGATTTAAGCATGTCTGTCTGTCCGTCTTTCCGTCTGTCTGTTGTAATCACTAAAAATTATAGATATAGGTCCTGTTTTTCGGATAGCCCCCATATAAGAGTACCCCCAATTTTCGGTATTTTGGAGTTGTTGTGCGCGTTTTACAACTGAATTCGCTGAAATTTCGTACATTGGGTTATCATTGGGTACCACATTACTCAACTAAAAATTATAAATATAGGTCCATTTTTTCTGCTAGTCCCCATATAACGGTACCCCCAAATGCTCGGTAATTTGGGGGTTCTGATCGTATTTTTCGACTGAATTTAGTACTTCCTGTTCTTATTGGGTAGCAAATCTTTCCACTAAAAATTATAAATATAGGTCCAATTTTTGGGTAGCCCCATAATATAAGCGTACCCCCTGTCTGTATTTTGGTGTTCTTGAACGCGTTTCTTAACCAAATTCTTTGTAATTTGGTTTTTTGTAGTGGTGTATGGTAACAAACCTCCCTCCCAAAAACTATTATTAGTCGCCCCCTTTTAGGAGTAGTCACCATATAACCCCCTTTTTATACTCTTCACCACACTGTGGTACAGGGTATTATGTCATTGTGCATATGTTTGCAACAGGCAAAAGGAAACGAGATAGGCACATGGTTCCTTTTGAGAATATGCATAGGATCACATTCTAAGACGATTTATGCATGTCCGTCCGTCTGTAGATGTTAAATTGTAAACAAAGTACAGGTCGCATTTATGATCCGATTTGGATGAAATTTGGCACAAGTCACTTATTTGGCCCAAGGACGAACCCTATTGAAATTGGGAAAAATCGGTTCAGATTTAGATATAGCTCCCATATATATTTTCGTCCGATTTAAGGTAAATGGGGCACCAAAGTCTCTATATATCTTTCGATTTGCACGAAATTTGGCATAGAGTACTAAATTAGATCCAGAATGATGTGTGCCAAATTTCAATAAAATCGGTACAGATTTAGATATAGCTCCCATATATACTTTCGTCCGATTTAAGGTAAATGGTGCACCAAAGTTCCTATATATCATTCGATTTGCACGAAATTTGGCACAGAGTACAGAATTCGGTCCAGAATGATGAGTGCTAAGTTTCGTGAAAATCGGTTCAGATTTAGATATAGCTCCCATATATAGTTTCGTCCGATTTAAGGTAAATGGTGCACCAATGTCCCTATATTCCTTTCGATCTGCATAAAAGTTGGCACAGCATACTGAATTAAGTCTAGAATGATGTGTGCTATGTACCGTGAAAATCGTTCCAGATTTAGATATAGATCCAATATATATTTTCGTCCGATTTAAGGTAAATGGGACACAAAAGTTTTATATATATATATATATATATATATCTTTCAATTTGCACGAAATTTGGCATTAGGTATTGAATTAAGCCAAGAATGACGTGTGCCAAGTTTCGAGAAAATCGGGTCAAATTGATATATAGCTCCCATATACATTTTCGTCCGATTTAAGGTAAATGCGTCTCCAAAGTCCCTATATATCTTTCGATTTGCACGAAATATATATATTTTCGTCCGATTTAAAGATTGGCCGACCCGCACACAATTTTGTACAATGTACTGAAGTTACTATAATCTTTCGTGTGTCAAGTTTTCTTGAAATTGGTTCAGATTTACATATAGATCGCATATTTATTTTTGTCCGATTTTACGTAAATGGTGTACTAAAGACCCATAGCTCGGCCGATTGGCAAAATGTACTGAAGTTAATATAAGTTAATCTCCGGCAAGTTTCATTGAAATCGGTTCAGATTTAGATATAGAATAGCTTCCATATATAATTTCGACCTATTCATGTTGATTGTAAACCAAGTAATCAATGGGTGCCTGATTGATATAACATTTTAAATTGAATTGGAAGAATTGAGATAAATAACTAAAATATTGGGTTCGAAATTGACATATATCGATCATTAATAACCCCAAATATTCGCTACTTCCTACACTATGTAAGCAATATTGGTCCCCCTTTAGGTATAGCCTCATTTAACTTTGCAATCTAAATTGCAGTAGTTTGAGGATTTTATACTCTACCATACGATATAAGTATCTGTCCACGCTTTGGGGTTTCAGATTTTAGGAAAAATCCCCATTAAAAATGGCTGAAATTTTTATTTGGTTTTCATAATGGTTTACATAAATCTGTTTGTAGAATTATCGGTATAGGTTCACTTTTTGGTATTTTCCCTATATTTTCACTTCAAGTACTGTCAGTATACCTATGGTGGAGGGTATCCAAAGTTCGGCCCGGCCGAACTTAACGCTTTTTTCACTTGTTTACATTACCACCATCACATCGTCTTCATTTTATAGTAAAACATTTAAATTATATGCTATATGTTCATATTTCGCGAGTTATGGTTTGCAAACTTTAAAACATGGCTTATGGCTTGCAAAATTTAAAACATTTCTGAAAACTCCATAAGTAGCCCTTCAATTATTTGTTCATATTTGAATAATAAATTGCCATGAAATAATAAAATTAAACCACTTTTGTATTTTTAATATTTTAATTATTATTTTGTAATATTAAATTAATTGACATGTCATCATCGCCAATATATGCATTTTTTCAGCCAACGTTTTACGTTGGGGAAAACATGGTAATAAAGTCATTAGTGTGTAATGCCTGCTTATAAATATGTAATTATTACAAAGAGGAAAAAAAACAATAAAACCCCAGTTTTACACATTGAAAGTGCGCTATAATTCCAATGAACTGTTGTAATAATTTTTCATTTGTAAGTGAAATTTGTACGACTTTAATTTTGCAAATATAGGCACTAGTTGGGTAATAGGACGATACCTTAATTAATAATTTTCAACTTGATGTATGACAGGTTTTAAAAGCCTGCAATGCGAAATTATATTTACTTTGGTACGAAAATTTGGTTAAAACCCTCAAAATACCGAAAAAATGCCGGGTGTAACTATATGGGAGCACTTGTATTGGTATTAGGGAAGATTTTACACCCAAAATATCAAATTACGATCAATCGAAAAAGGTGTCCAAAATCTTATAACTTGAGATTGGTGCCAATTCAGTTGAAAAAAGTACCCAAACAACCCCAAGTACCGAATAATGGAGACTATCCCAAAAGGTGGACCAATTTTGGTTAAAGCGTACGGTTATATGGGGACTATCCTGAAACATGAATCAATATTCAAATTTGTATTCCCTCAGTCCTATGGCTAATCAGGCGAACACTTTGATACCGCAAAAATATAAATCATCGAAATATTTTTTTTTTTTTCAGACAATTTATAGTCGATTTACAAATGTCCATCAGTCTCTCTCTGGCCGGCTAGTGCACACGATAACTCTCATAGAGTGACTGATTCCATCCAAACTTTGTACATCATAATATTTCTTAGTATATAACTTAGTTCAAGTTGGAAGATGGGGAATATCGGTCCACTCCTTTTCCTATAAGTCCACTTCTTCTGGTACCACACCCACAAATGGTCAAAATTATCAATATTTATAGATCCGAACTTTGCGTAACCTATTATCTTTACAAAGTTTAAATAAAGTCAGAATATGGGACTAATTGGTTCACTCCTTCTGTACTTACCCCACAAAGGATCAACTTTTTCAAAGTATGTAAATACGACTTTAGGCGAAAGGAATATCCGATTTCAACTAAACTTTGCACACCCTATTGTCTTTTAACGAATTATGGAGGGTACGGTTATATAGGAAGTCAAACCAATATTGATCATTTCCGGTAACAAGGTTTGCTACCCAATGAGAACTCCAAAATGCCTAATTTCAGAAATTTCGGTTAAACAAGGAGCCAAAAATCAACAGTTGTTTTTTCATAGCTTTCATGTAAAGGATCCGACCCTTTTTCTATTCTATACTTTTGGAAACATGTCCATGTTTTGACATAGCTCCCAAATAAAAGTTCCGCCTCATTTTCGGCATTTTAACGGTTTAACAACATTTTTCCACTGACGTGAAAAATTGTTTGTAATTTTATATTTTAGATTCTCAATAGGTGTCAAATCTTACTACCAAAAATCAATATCGGTCTCCGTTTTGGTATATCCCCTATATCATGTAACTTCACTATTCGGTATTTTAAGGATTCTAAACATTTTTTGGACCGACACAAGTCAGCAAGTTCAAGGTCCTAGGACAACAAGAGAGTTTGCTCCTGGAAGACCCCGATCGATTTTTGGTATTTCGAATGTGGTGGAGAGAATAAAAAATTCGTCCCTGCTGAACTCGATGACGTTTATACTCCTTTCTCCACCTCTTTCACGCTCAGATTTAGATATTGTTTATCGTTTCATATTATTCCGTCGAATTTGTTGTTTATCATATGGTCGACCTAGCCTGACTTTTAATATTATCATTTAAATGTAATTGACAACAGAACATACCACCAACCTGGTCAAAGCCAACGTTGTCCAAAGCTATTAGTTTATTGCTCACATTTTTGGTTTATCATGAAATTTTAATTATATCAAAAGTGAATGTACAATCAGTTTCTGGATATACCACACGTCACTAAAATTGTTGTGACACACGTGGAATATATTCTATACATAATTATGACATATATGTATTGTTCATAACAAAATGAGGTGTTAATATTCACCTTATTGTTGTTATAATTATTATGCGCAGCACACACCAGATATAATACACACAATATTGCTACATGTTGAATCATTAAAATTAGCACAAGATGATAATTCGATTTTCAATCAAACATAAATCCTATATTGCGACCACTTTTTGATATCAAAAATCCATCATAGAACAATTAAGTTGTTTAAAAATATTTAAATTTTGGTTATGTAAAATTTGCGTCCAATATATAATAAACATCCACAGCGTATCCCCCCATATAACGATATTTTCCATTTTTACGTTTCTGGAAAATTTTGTATTTAATTTTTATATTGCTAATTTCCTTATGAATGAATATTTAAATTTATAAATATGAAAACTCTCCAATGTTTAATGGTAATAACAACAAGTTTTTCTAACATTCTATTACAATATTTCTTTGATATTGATATGTGTCACTCAAGTGTCAATATGTCGTAACATATAATAAACTTATTTTGATGGAAGACCTTGTAATTATATAAAGAACGGCCATGGATACTGGTATTGAAATGTATGGGACATTCTAATAGAGTTTCGAAAGCAAAGTAAATAAAAAACCAGTAAGGAAAGAAGTAAAGTCGGATGGGGCCGACTACATGATTCCCTTCACCACTTTGGGTGTATTATTCATATGTGTCCTAATAAACGTCTCCTTTTCGAAGGAAGATTGACATAAAATTTAACGAACTTAAATTCGTGATCTTTATCTATATATACTCATGCTTGATTTTGTAAATCGACTTAAAGCAATCTTGAATGTTCGACATTTAATCTCAATCAGACACCCGTTTATTATTTTGTGCACAATTAACATGAAGTCGGTCGAAAATATATATGGAAGGTATGTCTGCATCCGCACCAATTTCAACATAACGGGCAATCCGATAAACATTAGGAGTTTGGTGCACCGACGTAGGATTGATTTTTTAATTTTTATACAGATATTGCATTTTTCGCATCATTATATCACAAAGAAAAAAAATTACATACATTTTTGCAAAATTACTAATTTGTTTAATGAAACTGCAATTCGAGTTTCGAAATATATTTGAATACTCGACTTTTTGAGAGTACATCTATAATTTTTTATGCATATATTAAGAAAAATTTTTTTTGCACATCGTAATTTTTTTTCCATTAAATCAAACTACCGCCTTATCCGGCAAAACCTAATATTTTATCGAAATATAATGTTGAAAACTTGTAAATCTCATATATTTCGAAAACTTGTAAATCTCATATGAAGCGAACGCAATAGCCAATTTCATCCAAACTTTGCACAACGCAATATTTTTACCAATCCTATCGGTCCTCTTCTTCTGGTACCTCTTACACAAAGTGTCAATGCAATATATTCATAAATCGAATATAAAGCGACGGGAATGTCCGATTTGGTCCAAGCTGTGCACATCGTAATACTTCTTTCAAACTTAAATCTAGTTCGAATATGGGGAATATTTTTTGCCGAAAATTAATTGGGAACAGACCATCGGATTTGAACCAAACTTTTACACCCTAATATTTTAACTAAACCTGTTTAATGTTGCAAGATGGGAATTATCGGTCCACTCCTTCTAGCTCCTCCCCTACAAAGGGTGAATGTTTTGAAAGCTTTTAAATCTCATATGCTCATATCCATCAAGAACCGTGTATATGCTTCCCCAATCTATTTTGAATAAAATAATTCACGTATATTTTATGATGCATTTACTCAGGAATATGGCTTATAAATGTTTATTTTTATATACAAAATAAAGCGATTATACACGCGGAATTCTCAAATTAAGTATTTGCAGATGTTTCTACTTTCAAAGTACTTTTGAACGCAATTTTTTTTTTTTTTTGCGGATTTGAACACGGCTGGTGTCAGTCAGGTCAGGCTGGTCACAGTTCAGCATCTAAAAACTAAAATCACGCGGGGTTCAACCCAACAAATAGGTTTTTTTTTATAAAAATGTTCTTGAGATATACATCAATCGAAGTGAAATCACGAGTCCTACGATCCTATGATAAGTTTAGGGATTCAACTAGCTCGTCCGAAAACAGGCAAATTTCGGCTTCAAAAAGTCAGCATCCGGCTTAGTTCAATGCGGTGGAAATATCGAAAAATCATGCATTAGAACTATATTGCCAATATGGTGTTCTTCAATTCAGTCGTTGAGCACAAGTCTGCAAATGGTGTATTTTAGTCATAAATTAGCAAAGATAAAAAATTGTTGGCTTCAGCATATTTTGAACAAGTTTTGAACCGAATTGGCTGTTATTTGATATTATGGGTTCTCATTAGGTATTAAATGTCTGTATCAAAAATTATCAATATTGAACCACTTTTCAGTGTAGCCACCAAAAAACGATACAAAAAAATTTCAATATGTTGGAAATTATGGACAAATCTTTTAAGCAATTTTGCTGTATTGGGCGCAGAATCTTCCTACCAAAAATTGTCAATATTGGTCCACTTCTGTTCTCATGTAACGGTACCTCGTATTTTGAGTATTGTTAATTAATTTCCGTTAAAAATCTTAAAAAGTCGTAGAACTATTCAATAGCTAACGATGGTGTACGATAACGCGAGAAAAAATATTTTTTTTGGTTTTTTGAACCGATTTTTCCCAATATCAATAGACTTCTTCCCTGGGCCAAATAAATGAGCTGTGCCAAATTTTATTCAATTAGGATAATAAATGCGACCTGCATTTTGTTTATAATTTAACATGGATACACAGAAGGACGGACATGCATAAATCGACTCTATGCATAATCTCAAAAGGAACCCTGTGTCTATCTCGTTTCCTTTTGCCTGTTACAAGCATATGCACAAATACGTAATACCCTGTACCACAGTGTGGTGAAGGGTATACAAAGAAAGGACATGCACTTAAATCAGTTGAGGCCTGTTGTGCGCTCCAGAGAAAAAGGAATGTTGGAATTAGGGAGTTAGATTAAGTTTATTTGCGTTTGATATCCGTATGCTTCTAGGGACTCTGTGTTTTTGAGAATTCCTTCAGTCTACTCTATTTACACACCCTCAAATCGGTTAGTCCGTGAATAATGTTATATACCAAGAATTCTTTTGGAAGGCTTGTAAAAGCTGGGCAGTGGCACAGGAAATGTTCCAGAGTTTCTCTGTTCCCCACACGCTGAGGTTGAGACTGAGGTGTTCCGTAAGAATGACCGTCAGTCTGCTTTTTCATTATACCCTTCACCACACTGTGGTACAGGGTATTATGTCTTTGTGCATATGTTTGTACAGGCAGAAATAGTCGAGATAGACCCATGGTTCCTTTTGAGAGTATGCATAGAATCTCTCTCCGAGTCGATTTATGCATGTCCGTCTGGCCGTCCATGTATTTTTGTTAACAAAGTACAGGTCGCATTTATGATCCGATCTGGATGAAATTTGGCACAGGTCACTTAATTGGCCCAAGGACGAACCCTATTGAAATTAGAGACAATCGGTCCACGATTAGGCATAGCTCCCATATAAGGGCACCCCCCAATTTTCGGTATTTTGAGGTTCTTTAGCGCGTTTTTTTAACTGAATTCGCTGAAATTTGGTACTTTGAGTACTTATTGGGTAGCAAATCTCCCAACTAAAAATTATAAATATAGGTCCATTTTTTCGGGTAGCCCCCCATATAAGGGTACCCCCAGTTTTCGGTATTTTGGGGTTCTTGGGTTCGTTATATAAATGAATTCTCTGAAATTTTGTACATTGGGTTCTTATTGGGTACCAAATTACTCCACTAAAAATTATAAATATAGGTCCAGTTTTTCTGGTAGTCCCCATATAACGGTACTCCCAAATATTTGGTATTTTTGGGGTTCTGATAGTATTTTTCGACCGAATTAACTTTAATTTAGTAAGTCGAGTTCTTATTAGGTAGCAAATCTCTCCACTATAAATAATAAATATAGGTCCATTTTTCGGGTAGCCCCCATATGAGGGTACCCCCCAATTTTCGGTATTTTGGGGTTCTTGAACGCGTTTTTCAATCAAATTCTTTGTAATTTGGTTTTTTGTAGTCGTACATGGTAACAAACCTCCCTCCAAAAAATTATTTATATTCGCCCCCTTTTAGGGGTAGTCCCCTTATAACCCGCTTTTTAATCCCTTCACAACACTGTGGTACAGGGTATTATGTCTTTGTGCATATGTTTGTAACAGGCAAAAATAATCGAAATAGACCCATGGTTCCTTTTGCGAATATGCATAGAATCACTTTCTGAGTCGATTTATGCATGTCCGTCGGTCGGTCCGTCCGTCCGTCCATGTATTTTTGTTAACAAAATACAGGTCGCATTTATGATCCGATTTGGATGAAATTTGGCACAGGTCACTTAATTGGCCCAAGGACGAACCCTATTGGAGAAAATCGGTTCAGATTTAGATATAGCTCCCATATATATTTTCGTCCCATTGTGGTCCGATTGAGACAAAATTTTGCACAGAGTATTAAATTGGGTCTAGATAGTAATATGCCAAGGTTTGTTGAAATCGGTTCAGATTTAGATATAGCTCCGATGTATAGTTTCGTCCAATTTAATGTAAATAGTGCACCAAACTCCCAATGGTGGTACGACTAACTATTCACAGAGTACTGAATTAGGTCGCGATTGATGTATGAGAAATTTTGTTGGAATCGGTTCAGATTTATATCTAAATATGCTATATATAGTTTCGTCCGATTTAATGTAAATAGTGCACCAAACTTCCAATATTGGTACGATTGAAGAAAAATATTGCACAGCGTACTAGATTAGGTTCCGACTGATGAATGCGAAATTTTGTTGGAATCGGTTCAGATTTAGGTATAGCTGTCATATATAGTTTCTACATGATATTGTAGAAATTAACATGTCTTGCATGTACCCATAGTGGTGAAGGGTATCATATAGTCGGCCCCGTCCGACTTTTGAACTTTCCTTACTGGTTTTTGTTTAGCGTTAGGATTTGTCATCATTTGGATACAATTTTTGTGATCTGTCCTGTTTCCTCATTATCCCAAAGAAATTTGTGGCTCTCCTTCGTATATGCCATCATTTCTAGGTATGTTGCGCTAAATGGTTTGGCATTGCTCACATTTAATTTGGGTAGTGCAGTAGCACTTCTAACTAGTTGGTTGGCTATCTCGTTGCCTATTATTATGAGAATTTGTTTATGATCTTTACACATTCCAGTATAGTTTTGGATCAAACTGTTTTGCCTTATAGCTTGTTTGCTATCCATAATTATATTTGTTGTATTTTGTCTTAAGTTTATAGCTTGAACCTCCGCCTGTAATATTGTGTTGTGATCTGTGAAGGCGAAGAGAGATGTTGGTACGCGGTTCTTCAATAAAAAGTCCCAGTCCAGTCTTTCCTCCTAGTCTGTAGTTTCACACAGTGTGACTACTCTAGTTACAGGTATGCGGTCTGAATCAAAGGTCTTGATAGTGGATTCAATAGTGACCTGTAATAGGTTTTTGTGCTACGGCTCTTCTACAGGCAGACTAGCATCTATTGGCCTTGTCAACACGTTGCTGTATGTGGTCTTTCTATTTATGTTTCCTGTCTAGGATTACCTCAAGATACATAACATTATTTGATATGGCTACCGGCCTATTTTTGTCGTTCTGGTGAAAATACCTATCTACGTTTACTTCGGATTTACGTTTAGGCCCCTCGGTTTGGCCCAATTGTAGACGATGTTTAGCACCGTTTCTGCCTTTCTGCACAGTAAGTTAGGATTCTTCCCCAACAATAAGTATTATAACGTAATGTATCTAATTCTGTTAACAATGGTAGGTTTATTGCCTATGTTAAGGGTTGTTAGGTCGTTAATGTTCAAATAATCTAAAAGGGTCTGGCACCTTTTTTGATACCCCACGTAATGTGGTGTGAGTTAGCATCACTACCAATTAGTACTTCGTTACTTATTTTCTGTGCTTTTTCTCCAGTTGCTGCAGTTCCGGCTTAGGTGGTAGTATCAGCGAGTCGAACGGGAGATATACAGATGCTAGGTAAATTTTACCACTCCTCTGGTACAGTAGCGTCCGATGCTAACAACTCTGGGGAAGAGGAAGTATAAATTTTTGTGACATATTATAAAGGTTCTCGACCGGGAACCCGTATTTGCATAGAATAGTTGTTAATTGTTATGGTTTAAACCAGAGACCTTGTTCTAAATTGTCCAAGTTTCCTGGAGCAACTCGATTACCTTTTATTAATTGCCAAGGTTGCCGTCTCGCTCCGATGGTTTTAGTCAACAAGTTGTCTGTAATCGATATAATTTGAAACATTTTCGACCAGTATGTGATGGTGCGAAATGCCTCATATCTTTATAATTGTTGTATTTAAAAAATCCATTATAGTATCGAAAATTCTAAACAGCAACAACACCAACTACATTATCTTGTGTTTTTGTTATCTTTATCCCCACAGGACTTGTATCATGAACAATGCGATAGTGTTTGCATTCTATTTGCGTCGATACCAAATTTTAGCGAATTTTACGTTGAATTGGAGGGCAATAATGAAGGTGTCGAATGTCTGCGGCTATTAAATGAGATAATTGCAGATTTTGATGAATTACTAAGCGAAGAACGTTTTCGGTAAGTGCAAAAAATGTGTACATAATTTACAGGGTTCATTATATTTGTAATATAATATTTGGAAAAATTAATTAAAATTAAATTATTATTAAATTAAATGTATTGAAATAATATGTTGTGCTCTCAATATTTTTAATTGAAGTTTTTTTAATTATTATGATTTTTTATTCTTTTGATTCTTTTTTTCCAGATACATTGAAAAAATAAAGAGTACGGGTGCAACGTACATGGCTGCCTCTGGCTTGACGGCCCAAACATGTGACCTTGTCAATTATAAACATGTAACAGCAATGGCAGAATATGCTTTACAATTATTCGATAAAATCGAAGAAGTCAATATGCATTCATTTAACAATTTTCGCATGAGAATTGGTAAGTTTTTGTCGATGGTTTGTGAGAATCGACATTAATTGGATTTGATATTAAGTTAGAACTACGCCAAGGCCTTTGACACTAAAATTTAAGATTTTCCAAATAGAGATGTTAATCGACGTGTGTATTGAACAGTTCAAAAAAAAAAAAATGATAATACAAACTTAAATAGCTCTTGACATTTTAAAAATAATTTCCAAAAATTATTGATCTATGAAAATGTGAAATTAACAAGGTTTAGGGTACACCATAGTCGTGAGGGTATATTCATTTTGTCATTCATCAATAAATTCATTTCCGACCCTATAAAATGTTTCTTTAGACATGCTTTTGAACAATACATATTTGTTTTAATATGTACATTATCATCATCACTTGTTTAACCTACTAAAGGGGTTCCCGACTTGCTGCTTGTGGGATTTTCAAGACCATGTCCATCGGTCCCGATTTCAAAAATTTGGAAGATCTCAAAATTCTCAGCTTCAATTTTCTGTGAAACTATATTTTCTTTATACTTTATTCAGACATAATTTACATATACAAATATTTATTTGATAGGTATTAACATTGGACCAGTTGTTGCTGGTGTAATTGGAGCACGAAAACCACAGTATGATATTTGGGGTAATGCTGTAAATGTTGCATCCCGCATGGATTCAACGGGAATTGTTGATCATATTCAGGTAAGGACAATATTCCAACAAAAACCCGAATAAATACATAGCTTCTAGATAATAAAGAAGACGGAGTTTGTATTCTATAATAATGTAATTTCAAGTAATTTTTCATTTGCTTTTAAAAATACCTTGAATTATTGAAAACTTCGCTTCTATATTTTTACTTTTCTTTCATAATCTTTTAATTATGATTTTTATTCCCTTCTTCTATTTTGTCCACCAAATATAGGTCACCGAAGAAATGTATCAAATTCTTAAACCACGAGGATTCGATTTAACTTGTCGTGGCAGTGTTAATGTCAAAGGTAAAGGTTCAATGATCACCTATTTTCTAAATGGAAAATCAACGGAAGAAAAACAATCGGAGCCGATTGTTAACGGAACCATATCACCGCCAAAGGATATACCTTTGGAATCAACGAATACAACAGCAGCAGCAACAACAACAAACGAAGGTAATTCCATTATCAAGCATGCTGACCCTAGCCCCGTTCCTCCCGAATCATTGGTGTTTTCACACCAGCCTAGCAGTAATTTCACCGAATCGGAAGACTTGTCTCCCGATGTCGATCTCAATTCGAACATGAACAGTTTGACAGCACAGAGACGCAAGTCTCTGTGTCGTCAACACAACATATCCTCATCGTTCGGCACCACAGTCAGTTCCGCCACTTCAGTGACACCCTGCATTTCAAGCAGTTCCAGTGTGGTGACCATCGGAGCCTTGCCCGCCTTTAGCAAAAACAATTCATCGTCAATTGACAATACGTCGGAGGCTTGTAGTGCGATAAGTAAGACAAATTTTTTACCGCGTAGCCCATTGGAAGAACTGAAGGGTGAAACTGAAAGTGACAAGGGTACACACATAAATTCCATAGAAAATTTAGAAATGTTACTTAAGAATAATATAAGTCTGTCAGACCTTAATAATAAACAACAACTAAATCTTAGAACAAATGATCTAACACGGCCCAATGCCAATCACCCGAAAAAGGACATTGTGCCGCAGTTTCGAACCGAAATTGTGTCACGACGCAAATATCGATCGACGGCGAGTGTCACTGCCAGCACCAATGGCAGCTGTAAGGGCCGCCACAGCTCTCGCTTGGATGCATCGAGTCAACGGTACTCAGACACCGCATATTTGCTAAAAGATCTGACGACACCGGAGCAGTCACCACTGCATCATCAAAATCTTTCGGATGATTGTCAAGATGACGACGAGAGGCAAGCCCTGTTGGATAGCGAGTCCAAGAAAAATGCATCAATATTGTTAAACTTGAAACCGTTGGCAACTCATGAGGGCCTAAAGACTTCTATATCACTTAGCCCTTTGGGTTTGTACAGTGGCCATGAGATTATTGTCATACCCAATAGTCGTAGTATGATTACAATGGCTGGCGTAACAACGCCATCTACTGAACATGAGGAGAACAAAACAAATGAAGGAACTGCAGCAGCAGTAACTGCTGATGTTGTGTAAGTAAATGAACTGACACGCACACATTCACACACATACAGATTAAATCAAATCAAATTGTGGATATATATGTAAATAGACAACAAGGAGAAAGGAGTTTTAAAGCTGTACATATTAACGGTCATACGCATCACAACTACAAGGGGGCTATTGCAGGTATACAAATTAGTGAACTAAGCCGATTTTAAATATGGTTTCCTTTTTTCCCAAAAACAAATTAAATATATACAAATGAAGATATTTACTAGTATACATAGTTGTAAGTATAAAGCTAATAATTAGTTATACATAGGTGATATGTAAATATTGAGAATAGATGAGTATTTTTTGCGTAATTTGAGCAGCCTGTATAGTACAGCGTACAGTGACAATTACAATATCGGATTGTGTCAATTTAACAACAAAACCATAATAATTTTCAAGTACTATATATTTGTCAACTACTTTAAAATTGTGTATTTCGAAGCAAAATCTAACATATAAAAAAAAATAGAAAAAGTAGAAATAATTGGGCATTTTTTATGCACTAAATTATGTAAAACCAGTAAGGAAAGTAGTAAAGACGGACGATGATACCCTTCACCACTTTGGGTATATTCTACATATGTAACAGACGACGCGTTTTTGTTATATATCTACATCTGAACCGATTTCAGGGAAACTTGCCAGAGACTAATTTATATTACATCAGTACGTTGTGTCAATCGACCTAGCTATGGATCTTTTCACGCAGCTTAGCAACATCATTTTAGACTTAATTCTGTACCTTATACCAAACTTCGTGCAAATCGAAATATATATTGGGACTTTGGTGCACCAATTACCCAAAATCGGGTGAAACTATATATTAGCTAGATCTAAATTTGAACCGATTTTCATGAAACTTAGCCACATCATTCTAGACGAAATTCAGTACGCTAAAGATATGTAGGGTCTTTGGTGCACCAATTACCTTAAATCGGATGAAAATATATATGGGAGCTATATCTAAATCTGAACAGATTACCACTAAACTTTGTACACATCATTCTAGACATAGTTCAGTACGCTATGTCAAAATTCGTGCAAATCAAAAGATTTCTAAGGACTTTAGTGGACTATTTACCTAAAATCGGACGAAACTATATATGGGAGCCATATCTAAATCTGAACCGATTTTTACGAAACATAGCGCACTCCATTCTAGACTTAATTAAGTACGCTATGCCAAATTTCGTGCAAATCGATGGATATATAGGGACTTTGGTGCACCATTTACCTGAAATCGGACGAAAATATATATGGGAGCTATATCTAAATCTGAACCAATTATCACGAAACTTAACACACATCATTCTAGACCTAATTCAGTAGGCTATACCAAATTTCGTGCAAATCGAAAGATATATAGGGACTTTGGTACACTATTTACCTAAAATCGGGCGAAACTAGACCTAATTCAGTAGGCTATACAAAATTTCGTGCAAATCGAAAGATATTTAGGGACTTTGGTACCCCATTTACCTAAAATCGGGCGAAACTATAAATGGGAGCTATAACCAAATCTGAACCGATTTTGCCTAATTTCAATAGGGTTCGTCCTTGGGCCAAACAAATGAGCTGTGCCAAATTGCATCCAGTTGTTTACAATTTAAGATGGACAGACGGACGGACATGCATTTCATTTCAAGTACGTATAAATATACCTATGGTGGCGGGTATCCAAAGTTCGGCCCGGCCGAACTTAAAGCCCTTTTCACTTGTTCTTTTTATGGAGTTCGATCAATTTACAAAATTTATGAAGTATTGGATCGGCTTGTTTATACAAATCTGTTAGAAATCGCAATTATTCCCTTCGCTGATAAAAATATACCGCTTGTTTAGAAGTTTTTGCATGACAATAACCACAAAAAATCATCGAAACATGTCAAATGTTGGTTGGGTGAGTCGAATGTCCGGGTCTTATAATGGCCAGCACAATAATCAAATCTTCACCCAATATAAAAAAAATCTTTGTAGTATCCTGAATAGCAAAATGAAAAAAAAGAGTTTCACAAGCAGACAGACATAAACTCCTTGCAAATTGTTCAGGATGCAAGGCATAGTATATCCAAGGATGAAATTGAGCATTTTATCGACTTAATGCTGAGTAGGTGTGCTGCCGTAATGAAAAATAATGGTTATGCTGTCAATTAGAATCAAAATTTGCTTATTTATATAAAAAAAATCAAATGGATGCTTTAATTTTGACCATGTAAAAAAAGGATCAATTTATTTTTCATAGAATATTTTTTACTTCAAAATACATTTTGCGTTTTTTATATCCTTCACCACTCGGTGGTACAGGGTATTATGCATTTGTCCATATGTTTGTACCAGACAAAAAGAATCGATATACTCATAGATCTAAAGTAAATGGTGCACCAAACTGTCAGCGTTTTTCCGATTGATACACACTTTTGCACAACGTACTGAGCTTCTAATTGATGTATACGAAATTTTGTTGAAATCGATTCCGATTTTGATATAGCTCTCATATATACTTTCGTCCGATTTTAAGTAAATGAAGCACCAAACTATCAATGTTTGTCCGATTGAGACAAAATTTTGCACAACGTATTGAAATTGGGAAAGGTTAACGCACGTGAAGTTTTGTTGGAATCGGTTCCGATTTAGATATAACACCCACATATATATATATATATATATATATTTTCGTCCGATTTGGTGTAAATGTAGTCTAGAACATTTTGTGGTGAGGTCTGTTAAATTCGGTTCAGATTTAGATATAGATCCAATATATAATTTCGTTTAATGGTGCACCATAGATCCTGAGATTTGGATATACCTTACATTAGGCACGTTGGTGGAGCAGAGACATTTGGAACAGAAACATTTGTCTGCTTAATATTAGGAAAAGGGCAACCTAAAAAAAATTTTTTAAAACATATTTGGAGGTGAAGAAAATCTCGTTCCTGCCGTTAAAGAAAATAAGCACGAAAATGCGCACAAGGTGCCCAAATAGAAAAAGGATGTATTTTACAAAAAAAAGCGTTAAGTTCGGCCGGGCCGAACTTTGTATACCCTCCACCATAGATATACTGACAGGTAATAGAAATGAAAATATAGGGTACATACCAAAAGTATGTAATCCATAATGTAAATCATAATACAAATTTCAGAAATTTTTAATGGATAATTATACCTTTAACACTGTGAAAATGTGCTTCATCGAAATATTGGTTTCTTTGGACCAAATCCGTTTCAGAAAATTAAGACTTCATCCAAACTTTGCCCATCCTATTATTTCTTCCAAACCTAGTTCAAATTCGAAGATGGTGAATATCGGTCCACTCCTTCTGGAACCTCCACAAAGGGGCTAGGTTTAAATACGGCTATAGTTTATTATCGTTATCATTTCACCTCTGCAGGTGAAATGATTACAACCGAGACTTAGAACCAAACCACAAAACGCGGAATAAATCAAATAACTATTTTAACAGGGGGTAATATGGGGACTACCCCAAAAAGGGGGCGAATATTAATAATTTTTGGTAGGGAGATTTGTTATCCAATACCACTACAAAATACCAAATTGCAGCGAATTCGGTTGAAAAACGCGCTCAAGAACCCCAAAATACCGAAAATTGGGGGTACCCTTATATGGGGGCTATCCGAAAAAATGGAACTATATTCATATATTTTGTGGAGAGATTTGGAACCTATTAAGAACTCAAAATACTAAATTACAGCTATTTTAGCGGAAAAATACGATCAAAACCCCCAAAATACTGAACATTAGGAGGTACC